>NC_134572.1:90081508-90239008 GCF_050947875.1 Dermacentor variabilis | reverse complement strand
CGAATGTTTCTGTATGGTTTCTCTCGTTCTACTTCTCTCTGTGTTTTGTGCCCGTATAGTTAGCATAAACGAATATGCCCTTGTAGAAGAAAGGCACGCCTACGCCCTAGAATTGGAATAAGTTGAAGGATGCTCTCGTATTCAGGAGAATGAACGACACATCCTGACGGATTCACATTTAGGTATTTGGAATTTCTGATCTGTTGGTGCATAGATACATAGTGATGCTTCATATTTCCATGTTCACATATCTGGTTGCGCAAGCTCTTGAGTCATTCAGTTATTCTTGCCAATGAGATGGATTCTTTATTCAGCTTCTCCTTTACACAATCAGACACTGTGGAGAGGACATGTTTAGCAGATGGCTAATTGAGAAACACATGTTATTTATGATGAGTAACTCTAAGATCAATATTTATCCTCTTACTGTGCTCTCTGCAAGTTCATCAGCGATGTGTCATGATACTGGCTGCTTGCGTGAATCATGCAATCATTGCATGAATATGCTGTAAGAGAAATATGGGGATTCAGTTGAACTGGCTATGACGATGCGGATGTGTTTTAACAAAATACCATCAAACAGGTGGCGTTTATTCCGGTAGCGGCTTTGCTCGTAGTGTACAGAACGATGTAAGAAGGACCGTCTGAGGCAATCGTTATACACGTCTAACAAAAGATGGCGTATTTAATTTAAAAGCGAAGATTCATTAACTTAAGCACTGCATCACAAATAACATGAACCTCAAGACGCCGCATGCTCATTTAGGGCACCGTTGCAAGCAAGAAATATGATATGTAAAATTGCCAGTTCTCTGAAATTAGCACATCTACTGCCTAACATTTACAAGATTTATAAGCATTACATATGCTCAAAGTCGACTGAGCCGTTGCAATTGGTCCAAAGTCGACTGAAACAAGAGTAATTGGGCCCTATTAAGCGAAACGAACCGCCTTTTATAAGAACATGGTATCAACCTGCTTTTGTTGAGTATGAACGGCCCTAACATAATGTTTTACAATAGCGGCTTCTTCATTTTCGGCTGCTTTGTAACAAGATTCCTGAGATGAGACTTGCTCTAAAATTGTGCATCTGGTAATTATGATTTTCATGGCCAACACTTACAAATCCGAGCTGCATTGAGTTTACTAATGAGAAGGCTACGCATGCTCCTCAACAAAATGTCAACTCTGTCAGCTCGAACTGGGCCGTTAGTTCAGGATACATTGAAAGTAGTCCTTTCTAGACTTCATTAATATCTTAGCTTCTGGTTCATTTCTACTGAAAGCTTCCCGGGAAATGGTATAAAGCGCTTGAATAATCCAGTGGAAGGCGAGAGCTTCTAAACTAAGAATTCAGAAGTACTAAAAGCGCGCATAGGTTATGCTCAGTTTCAGGCAATAAACTTTGCACTTTAAGCAACTGCTGTCCAACTAGACTCTGCTGCTCAAAATGCAGTAGTTGCTTGGACTTGGCTTTCGTGTCACGAAGCTCAACTGGCAGCACCAAGTGGTTCATTTATATTGCCAATTCATGGTAGCGTCCGTATACCAAGTTATCACATAAAAAAGAAACTGAAGTCCGCCTGTTTTTCAGTAGTGTCACGACAAATTTACTGGCAAGGTGGCATTGGCTTCTTATCGATTAGATGAGTAGGATCGGCTTGGTTGAATCAGTAGTGTATGCCATCGCTGAAGCAATTCAGGCTCCAACAGGCTTCTGTAAGGTAGCTGCCAGCTCTTTCGAATTGATGCTGAACTGGAGCCGCTTCGAGCAATCGCCGGCGAGCGTAAAGGTGATACAGACGCACAAAGTCAATCTTCTAGTACAGGCAAGCCACACGTATGCAGAAGAAAATGAATTTTCAGATGAACACTGCGTAGGCACAGTGGTGGAAGAGCTTCTGCACGCTCGAAAGCCACTGGCAGGCAGGCCTAGAACTTGACAAAGTTTTCGCTTCTCTCCACACTAAGCCACCCTTTCTGGGCACTGGCGTTCCGTCAAAGCGGTCGAAAGAACTTCGCCGACGCATTTTGCACGAAGCGAGCTAGCGATACAGTTCTCAACGATATGACTCTACAGAATGTCCCTGAAGTACGAGATATGCACGCACAATGTTTCTTGTTCCATTTTCCTTTCTTTTTTACCATAGACCTTCAGGAGGTTTTGGATACCTCCAGATATTCATCGTAACCGGGTCCCAGTGGGGTAACCTACATTGCCTTACGCCACATTGTCTAACGAGAATTCCAGTCATTCCCCGATTACTACAAAGTCGTGGCACGTGGTACCATTCCAAACGCATCGAATTGTAGCCCATCTGGCACCTCTAATAAAGTGCGGAAAGTCTTCGCTTGATCTCTCATCGATTCGATCTATCACGTTCGTCCTAATATCATACATGCCAGGGGCTTATAAAAACTTCATGCATGAAGCAAATCCTGATTCGCCAGAGACTGCAAAACGTCGTAGCCCCGCTTTGCCATCTATCGAGGCCAGGCACCCGTCAACACGCGACGAAAGTGGGTGGCGTTAGAAAAATAAAAGATGACTCTCCTATTCAAGACCATTCCGTTGCTACCATTTACCTTCTCCTCGCGGGGCAGGAAATTTAATGCAGCGCTGCCTTATAAGAACACTACCTTCTCTTTTCCTACATTTTTAATATGAAAATTGGTCTTAATACTAAAAGATTAGTTGCAGCTGCCACTCATATTGCGGGTCGTTCCGAGGAAGTTGGCATTAACTGGGCTGGAGTACAAGCCAGATTTGGAAGAAAGAAGAGCATCTTCCACGAAGCACAAGTGCAGATGGGGCAGCTGCGTACTTGCGAATTTGCATTGCCCCAAAAATATAGATACGCTAAAGTATTCGCTAGAATGGCACTTGCAGTTAACAAAAGTACAGCTCAACATTTCCATTTCTTTGTGTCAGTTTGTGTCATGCTTCCTAGTCGGTGTTCCTTCTGCCCCCGTTAGTGTGTCCTGTATGTTGCACAATAGCAATGAATGTACACCAAATAGACAAATAATACGCTCTGTTAAAAAGAAACGTGCTTGAACCACTGTCGGATATCTTCACGAGTAGAACAGTACATCTCGGACAACACAACATTTAGGTCGAACTCAAAGATCTTCATATGCACGAGGCATTGAGATAATAAAAGCATTCTTCTCGCCCTGTCATGAAGCTGATAATGAATAGAAGAGCTTGAATAAAATAAACGAAACTGCAGAGTAAAATGGCGCACGGGCAGGTGCCCTGTATTTATTGAGAAAGCGTACACAACCTATCCAAGTCTCAAACGACCCCCAAGGCGAAGACCCGTGCTGACACGCTGTGCGTCTAATGTCCTCGCGTCAATGTCAGGCGTGCAACAAATCTTCATTGACTGTGTTGTTTCCTCGCTTCGAGATCACGCCGCTGGCATCTCGTCGCTCCACGGTAAAGGAGGGGCTCTAGGCGCCCTGTGAATAATGAATTTCCTCGGGAAAGCAGCAGGTCATTTCCACACTCACGCTGCGCCCCGATACGTGCATGAAAGGACATTACCTTCTTTTCCCTGCCATGTAATAAACGTAATAACACCTTTTAGCCGTAAGCTGAAAGCAACGTGGAAAAAAAATTCGCACGCCGGCGCAGCGCACGCAGCAGAGTCGCAGCGTAAGCTCGGGGAGCGGCTCCGTAGCAGCTCCATTTCCGGCAGCACGCACTAGATGGTCTTAGCGCTCAAGACTCTTTGCGTCGTTTTTACGAAAATGAACTGAACTGTACATCCAGCGTTGACGGTCAGGTGCGCCTTGTGCTGCTTTCTGCGCAGTGGTCTGCTGAGCCTGACGCTTTCCGGTCGCGGCCATGCGCTAGCTCCACGATTCGCTTGTTCAACAGCGGCTCGTGCCTTGGGAGGAGGCGCCATAACGTGTACGGAAGAGTAAGCACTGGTATCGAGGCTACACGGAACACATTTTACATACCTTGAGACGTGGCGCGTTACGATGCAGCTGCTACATGTCGTGACACTTGGGGGAATACAACGCAACTGTAATGCAAAGTTTACACGTATCGACCTTACGCGACGCGAATTTCACATCACGAGACGAGGTACGAGGTGCTCCGAAGTATAAGAAGGAAGCAGCAGCAGGTGCTAGCTGTAGTAACGCTGGGGAAGTGATGGACCATGTTTTATTAGAATGCGAATTTATGTGCCCAGCAGCCGATGTTGGCAACACTGGCCTCCTTGAAGCCCTTAGGCTAAGCGAGATCAGGGTGAAATTAAACATGTCCGCAATAGAGATTAGTAAGAGGCGATTGAAAGATTGAGGGAAGTAGGAATACAACAAACAACAGAAGTGTACAAAAACTTTGTTCCCAACAGGAGGTCAGAAAATTTGGTTGAGGGAGTTGATCGGTTTTTTTTCTTTTTTTTCTTTTTTAACCTATGTTTAAGAAGAAAGGAAAAAAGGAAGGGCAGTCAGTCAGGTTTTTTTTTTCTTAAAATGACCGTACTAATTAGATAATTTGTTTATGCCCCCTACAGGCGAGAGGACATACGAAAGGAATAACGTTGCAAAAAAAAAACTGCAAGACATGATTTAAGCGCGTTTCTAAAGTGTTTCGGAGAAACCTAGCGTTATCAAAGAGGTGTTATGGGCCACGACCGGCACGCGCGGACAGAGACGCTTTTCCAGTGTTGTTAGAGAAGATCGTTTCAAGCGTAAGCATTTCTCCAGCTAATAGCACGTCTACCGCCCTTGAAAAGTGTATATAGGCTCCCACACCATATCTTGCATTGCTTATTTACTTTTGATGAAGACGAATTTCCTAAGTATAAGAGGCCGTTACGTTATTCCACAAGGCGTCTTCCTTAATGGTCGTTACATCCAACTCATTAAGTGTTAGGGAAGAATAAGTACGGGTTTTTGTAAATATGCCTTTTAAGTCTACACACTCAGAGCAGCAAGTGGTATAGCAACATGTTCTTATGCGTGAATATTTAGGTTTATTTCTTTTTAATTTTTGATTCATGCCAATATTAAGGACACATTACAACCACTGAGGTTCGTTAATCTTACTGTTGCCAGCGCCACACGTGAAAGATATTGCGCAGATCGCTAAGACTAGAGTTCAGGTGAAAGTTGTGCGGTATTGCATGTTAACAAAAAAAGCCAAGATCCCAAAGTATGCATGTTCGTTTGGGCTGATATCCTATCAATTTCAGAAAAAAATGCAAACAGATGCAAATAAACGCTTCACGCTGTTATTTGAGAAGAGCGCTAGAAGCATGCGCCGGTGCCGTGTGGAATGGAATATATATAATGTTTATTCTGACGTGAATTTGCCATAGTCGGAACGTACGCAAGTAAATGTCTGTTTCGTCAATGTGCTCCTGCTTTCCGAGGAACTACGCGCATTACAAAGCTACAGCACATGGACCTACAGCACAAGGACTTTCCGTGAGAGAAGATATGATAAGAAAAACGAAAAAGTATTTGTCCAAGAAAAAGCCATATGCTAAGCTCGCTAATTGTGTCTCCGAATGGCCATCATGATACCATATATAGCCATGATGGCCATACATACATAAGTACATGCATACATACATACATACATACATACACACTATACACATACCATACACACACACACAGACATATATATATATATATATATATATATATATATATATATATATATATATATATATATATATATATATATATATATATATATATATATATATATATATAGATGGCCATCATAGCCACATATGTTATGATGCTCGTTGGGAGGCACAATTATGCAGCTTAAGCATATGGGGTTTTTTTCTCGGGGAAAAGTAGTTCTTTTCGGCTCGAAAAGCGCCGATAAAGTTATTGGTTTTCTGTGCAAGCAGAATAAGTGCAGCGTACAGATGAATAAATCCATAGTTTAGTGACAAATGTCTGTCTTGCCACGAGAACAGTCGGTTGACAATTACGAAGCGGCACTGCTCCTTACCATCCGCACATCGCTCATTATTGTCTGGCTCACTCGTCCGTGGAAGCTGTTTTGAGTAGGCCGCTGAATAAAGGATCGATGGTACTATCACATGTCGATAATGTACTATCTGAGCTGCTCGAAACCTCTAGATTAGATATGTTTTTGGTGGATGCAGACAGAAATTGCCGTAGTTGAATGTGTTTAAACCAAGTTTCTAGAGAAATAGGACGGTTTTTCTTGCTTTGAGAAAGGACGCAGACGCTGCTGGGCGCCCCGTCAGCAACTACCGCATGTACATTTGTACCACATGACAACACACAGACGCTACTCTGCGCGACAGGAGCGGCGAGCGAAGCATGCTGCGTCTCGCTTCAGTGCGAGCTAAGCGTCGAAGGCACAGCGCATATGAAGCTACCAGCACTAGTCGCACTTTGTACACATCGCAGATTGTTTTTAAGATGTGGGAACCCACGCGGCGTACGCAGCAGCCGCAGGTACTGGCAGGCTAAGTCCCTGTTTGGCCTTGGCGTTTTCAGCGTTTGTAAAGGAAACATGCATTTTCTGGGTTTGTGCAGGAAACAGGCGTTTTCTGGGTTTGTACCTGGAGTAGTAGAGTTATGGCTCTAAAGAAATATCTTGAACATAGTAGGCTCATACACAATAATCCCATGCACATGTGGAAGCATGGACCGATCAAGCCGTGAAATAGGAAGCTTCCTGTAATTCATGAATACTACGGAATAGATAAAGAAATAATAATCCTCGAGATAACGCATTTTTTACATGTAGAGTGGGTAGTAACGATGCAATTTCCGGTGAGGCCAAACGCAATAAAAACTCTGCGCTGTTAACGGTTTTGCTAATATCAGCATGACCTAGCTGGCAAGCGTGCTGCAAGACGTTATTGTGAAGCATCTTGAAGTTTGTTTCGCTTTTTCTCCCTGTATTTTATCAATTCCCTGGCAGGATCCTACGCTCTATTTTTGCCCTTGTACACATCTGTCACCATGTTGGCTGCCAATCCAGCCTTTTGGCGTACGCGACGGACAACCGCTTAGAAAATAAAGGAAAACAAGGCTCCGCCTAAGAGTGGGCTAAAAGTGAGTTTCATCTGTGTAAAACATTTTTTTTTGTATCCATCGCGAAGAATGAAAAAAAGACATAGTTGCCCCAAGGCTTGTGTCCAGACGGCGCTCGCCGAAAGTGTTCTCAGGAAGAAGGCTTCCTCTGATGTCCAGCTACCATCGTTGACTCCTGCGTCGTAGTCGGGGCCGTGTCTTCCTTTCTCTCCCATTGTCACATCTGTGAGCCGTGCTCTGTACGTCGCTTCTTTGCTGCTGGCCTCCGCGCTTCCGCGTCTCCTTTACTCATCTGGGCTTCTCAGAATCTGCAGATGATTCACAGTGATTGTTTTTCCCAATTCGTGTGCGGTCGTATGTGTGTGTGTGTGTGTGTGTGTGTGTGTGCGTGTGCGTGTGCGTGTGCGTGTGCGTGTGTGTGTGTGTGTGTGTGTGTGTGTGTGTGTGTGTGTGTGTGTGTGTGTGTGTGTGTGTGTGTGTGTGTGTGTGTGTGTGTGTGTGTGTGTGTGTGTGTGGGTGTGGGTGTGTGTGTGTGCGCGTGCGCGTGAGAGTGTGGCTGAGTGGGTGGGTGCGTGTTTAATTTGTGCACTGCCACTTATCGTTGTTTCCCGGATGTGTCACTGACTGGTTTTGTTCGGCCTTCTGAGACTACCATCATAGTTAGCAAGTGTTCCCGTAAGTTTTACGTTTGTTCCTTTCATTTTTGTTTCTGTTCTGTAGAAACATTATGTGTTGACAGGCTTGCGTTTTATGAGCTAACCTAAACTCTAGGAGGAACTATTCAGTTCCTTGAGTACTGTAGAGTATTCATTTATGCTTGGTTAACCATGCTGGTTGACTTCCCTGCCTTTCCGTTATTTGCTTTCTCGCTCTCTGTCTCCTTTATTCTATGTTCGTTTACGGTCTATTTTCTTTTGTCTTTTTCTTTCTTCAGGCCCTTTACAGCTAGCGGTGAACGGTTTATTTCTTTCTTTACCTCACTTTCCTTGTGTCAGGTCCCTAGCTCGCCGCTTACTATTTAAGTAAAACCATATTAATCATTTAATTGAGCCTACTGATGATAAATTATACTAAAGGACCGGAGTGACCATCGAAAGCTGAAGTCACCCCATATAACACTTAGTTTCTGTCCTGAGTTCGTAGCTTTCCTCCATAATATACTGCGTCTATAAAGAAAGAATGCATCGTTATTTTTATTCCCAGGAAATCGAATCAGAAAAGCAGTACTTGAACAGAATCTATTTATTTTCTAATCTATTGACATATTACCGCTAAGCGCCCTCCCCCAAAAAAGGAAGGAAAGAAAAGAGAGAGAGAGAGAAAGAGGCAGAGAGAGAAAGGCAGAGTGAAAAGAAACGAAAAAGGGTAGTATGAAGCACCAATAGGAAAACGTCACACGGCCTCAAGTACTTCTCACTAAATTTCTCATTTGTGCCTTCGAGAAACGCACACTCTGCGCTGTATAAGTAAAATGTAATGCTGTGTCTACGGAGACTAACCTCCTTGAAAGAGCTCTACTCGAACTTTAGGTTTCTCCAAATCTTCTAAATAAAATCGACACTCTCCACAACTTTACTTCATAAATAAATAAAGCTAATCGCTTATTTATTGCGTAATACCTACTGAACGCATGCGTGCGGAGGTGGTCTTTTCCTTTACATGGGTTAATTCTTATTCAAACATTCCTCTGGTACACAAAGCAGCGTTGTTTGTCCATCATATCTGTTGTCGTCCTTTTCCCTCACTGATATCATCTATTCTGATTCCTTCATTCAAGGTAGCCCAGCGCTCCAGCCTAACGTAACTGAGTGAGTGAGTGAGTGAGTGAGTGAGTGAGTGAGTGAGTGAGTGAGTGAGTGAGTGAGTGAGTGAGTGAGTGAGTGAGTGAGTGAGTGAGTGAGTGAGTGAGTGAGTGAGTGAGTGAGTGAGTGAGTGAGTGAGTGAGTGAGTGAGTGAGTGAGTGAGTGAGTGAGTGAGTGAGTGAGTGAGTGAGTGAGTGAGTGAGTGAGTGAGTGAGTGAGTGAGTGAGTGAGTGAGTGAGTAAAAACTTGATTGAATATAAATAAACTAAGGCACGATGGTTGAAGCCCCTATTCCGTGGCAGTGGGGCCGTGGCATGAGCGGTTCGCTGGGCTTGGTCCAGAAGAGCCAACTGGCTCTCCCGTAACGTAACTGAAGGATCATATGTTAAAGGAACATGAACTGAAAATATACTGTTGACTTAATTCAAAAATTAGCCTTCTGTAATAATCAGTTCGCCATTCCTTGCGAGAACAAACCTTTTACAAGAGAAAAAATTGCGAAAAAAAAATCTCTAGTGACACCATCTAATCTGAACTACTGTAACTTGCCTGTGATTTCAGCACTGGCTAATTCACCACAATATAGAGAAAGGTCACTTGAGGATTGTGTCAACTCGTGCGTTTTGGCATGCGCGATTCAAATTCAAGAGCTGTAGCGGAACCCTTAGCGGCAAGTTTCTGTCTAAGGAAGTCCTATATTGGAACAGAAAACAATGATAGACTTGTAGACCAAAATTGTATCGATACAGCCCGGCTTAATATTTGCTTTTAGTGTCCCCTTAAAAGGCAATGGTACCAATTTTTTTCTTCTAATACTATAGATGGCATGTTAATATATAATAAATGGTCACAACTTTGGATGTAACGTACGCAACTTCATTTGCATTATTTACTGTAATTACTTCAAATCCAGTCTACAGGGGACACTGTCTCTTTGTTACTTGATCGTGTTCTGCGGAAGTGCGCGTTCTCGCGTGCCGGCGTTTGATTTCTTATCGAGCTCTTCCAAGGAAAGAAAATATTCAGTATTAAACAGCAGTCATAACACAGGAAGCTGGCCAAATTAGAACGCATTGGCTACGATAGAAAATTCACATTTGATTTTTTGTCACCGTGCGAATCGTAAAGTTGACTGGCAACACTGACGGAGGACCAAACAAAGTATGTTCCGCTTTGGTCAGTGTGCTGCTGCTGCTGTTGTTTTGGTGGTCGTAGATTATACCTCTTACCTATAATGGGGATTGGCCGCGTTAAATGCGTGGTTTCATTTCCTCACACTTGCATCTGAGTGGTAATATTTGCTAGTGTCCGCTGTAGTTCTCTGATTTGCGCTGTCTTTATTCGAGGAGCGAAATAATTGCCACCACACTGCAGCTTAAACACCCTTGCTGTGCCGTTGTGCGCCGGAGAGTGCAGAGGAAGGGCGTCCGACTTTTGTCCGTTGATTTGCAGAAGGAACTCAGGAAACGTAATTGCCGGGAGCGATACACAGAACGATAGGACGAGGAGGCTTCACAGATTTAATTGCCGATCTCCGAACAAGTCGTGTCAGAAAGCTATACGTCCTACCCACGCTTCTCGCTGAGCTCCGTTTCTGCTACAACACTCGCACAGCGGTGGACGTGCACATTTCTGGCATGGCGCGTACGCGGCCTCGGAATGTGTTGAAGCGACGACGCAGCTGTAGCGCCGCAGTGCTTGACGTCACACGAGACACGTCAAAATTATGATTGCTATGGGTGACAGAAGGCTCAGAGACAATGATTTCGAACTGCGAAATTTCGGTTGAAAAATGCGCTGAGAACCGAGTTGTTTCCCAGCGAAGCTGTTTAGGCGGGCCCTGTGCCTTCGTTCTCGGAGTTCCCTCAACCTATCGTCATCAGCAGCGGCTTGAGCGTCGTCTTCCACTGCTGGCTCGATGGCGGGCTTCGGCGCTACCATAAGAACGCGCTCGTGCTACTGCTCCGGTGTTCGTAGTCGTCGTCGTCGTCTTCCACAGATGGCTGCGTTGCCACTCGTCATTCCAGCACAGAATTTCACTTCTCTTGTGTCGTCGTAATGGACAGTTTGATTACGGCGAAGGCGCCAAATAAAACAACGTTGCTTTATTTCGCGCCTTCGCTGTAATAACCAACTCGCCCACCAGCACGTGCTCAGCGTGATGGACGGGCCGCGCTTACGGGTGTATGGCCCATTGCTTAAGAGGATGTGGGCCAGACATCGTCTTACGTCACTGACAGATTTAATTTTGACGCACAAGGCTAGGATTGTGAAATGTAAACGCCGCCATCTGCGATCAACTCAAGAGCAAGCAATGCAAAATTCAACGTCTTCAGACAATGTACTGGAAGCGGAGGAGGCTCACCGAGCATGATAGACACAAGAGGCGACAATTCAAGATCCAGCGGTAAAAGATACAAGACCAAGCAAATACGAAATTGCACAGAAAGTGAATAAAAATATAATCAAATGGGTTTAAGTTCACGCCACACCTTGCTCTCATTACTGGCGTGCAAAAAAGGGGCTGAGCAACTTGCACCCGAGAAAAAGAAAGCACAGCAAAACACTAACAAGCACGGAAAAGCGACAATGAGGTGAATGCATCGTGAAACAAAAGATTCACAATATACACTGCTTGCGAAGTTTGACTTGCATGATGTAACACTCGGTGTAACTACTACAGCTTCGCTGTTCCGCCATCTTCACGGACGGGAAGGGCCGGTAATTTTTTTCTTTTTTCTTTGGTTTTATGTGCTCTCTGTTACAATAATGCACTGATGTCCGTTTGTTAGCCATGTGACGGTCCTTGTAACTTACTAGGACTACTAATTATTTGTCTATACTCGCGTTGTCACAGTTCAGTTTCGATAGTGCTTTGTGAGCCAGCGTGTTCCTGTATGTGCGGGCGTTTGTGTGCGCGCTTGTACAGATATACAATGTCAATACAGACACACGTCTGTCTTGACATTGTATATCTTCTTGTTATGGTTGTTGAGAGAGCGTGAGAGAGACACATACTTAAATATTCATCGGAAACCACAGCATTCAAAGACAAAAAGAAACACATACAAAACAAACTCTTACGGTGGGCTGCTCGCACCTTTTTCTTTTTCAATGGGCTGCCTTATATTGCAAAGTATGATCATGGAAATCACTAGAGCTCTAAATCTACTTTTCACAGAACCGTGAGGCATATAATAAAATGCAGGCCACAGAATTTCACTAAAAGAAAAGTAATTCGCTCAACGAGATTTGAACACTCACCCCGCATACAGAACGTATTTCGTACAGGCCATCCACAATCTATTGGAATATAGAACCAAAAAAAAAATTTCGAAATATATTTTCTTGTGCTGCAACCAAGTATATTCTCACGCAGTAGTTACGGTGAAGAACATCGGAGATTCGTCACCAGGTGAAAAGCAGTCCTAGGAGAAATGTAAAAAAGTAAGCGTGTCGATCGGTATACTTTTGTATACCAATTACCAAGCACTTTTGTACTTCTTTTTCGCCTGACCGATTTTGGGCCACTCCCCTAGAGAAGGTGTGGGTCATTAGATCACAATTATATACATTTATTGGATGTTCAACATTAAACAAAATTTTCTGAAGTTTCTAGCGACGTCAACAATTTCTGAAATTTGGAAACTAATTCATATTTTTTATAGTGTCGTCAAAATCAGCGAAGTTCCATATTGCGTTGGCTGAATTTACCTTAGACATTCAGGCAATCTTTGTTTTTGTTCTTTTGCTTGCAAAGTGATCCTAATAATACATAAATAATATTTCTTTTTTTTGTATTTGACCATTCATGTTTTTAAATGAGATAGCGAGGCCATATTTGCTGCGCGTCGTTGAAAATGCCCATGTTTCAATTTCGCTTCAGCTAGACCGTCCTTCTTGTAATCAAAGAAGCAGGTAATGTACAGGTACGCTTTCGATTAACCTTCTTTTGACAATGGCTTGTTTGTCAGCAAAAACATCAGTTTACATGACAGCGCACTTTGAAAAAGGGGAAAAAGGAAACCGAAATAGAGAAAGGCTGGCTGCAAAAGAACGCACTTCTTCGGATGTAAATCCAATTTCAATACTAACCACCTACGCTAAAATTCTTAACTTGAAATACAAAGTAAGGGAATAGCTCGTTATAAGGGCGGAGCGTATTTTAAAGGGTTTCAATATTTCATAATATGTTCATAAAAAAACAGTAACGAAAGAGAAACAAGCAAGCAGAAATAGTGAAGCGTCGTTTGCGATCATGATTGCAGCAATAGAAGAAGCATACGAGAAAGAAAAGAATCGTTAGGCGTCTTTTCGCATGATTTTGTGCTTTCACACGACCTTGTTAGTGCCTCTGTTCAAACCGGATGAAAAATTATAAATTTCATTCACACACTGAAGTCAAGACCATAGCAAAGCGTGATCATGTTTCGACACCATCTTTCCCTAAAAAATTAGCCATGTAAGTTCATAAGAAACATCAAATTACGCTTAATAGTGAAATGATATCCTTCTTTCATTGTGCATGAGGCAATGATGTAGTAGTTTAAGGATGGTACAAAATAAATACATTATTATGATTGAGTGCGGAATCACATGTCCATATTGTCACATGCCTGATGTCCAATATGCGCCAATACAGTAGTTAGATTTCATAGCCAACTTCCCGAGATAATAATTTCATAATTGCTATCAGTAGCATGCACAAATTATTAATTCTGTTGGGAGCACTGTGCCGTCCATATCCGTGCTTCTTGCCATAATATTACCTTGTGATAAAAGGAAGACACTCGTAACAGCTAAGTAATTGCTTGCCGCTGATGGTTTCAACAATTCATACAATATTCGAACATATTTGCTATTATTTGCTATTATCTTTCTCTGCACAATAATAGCTTATTTTCACTTACATTTATTTCTTTGACATTTATTTGTTCGTAGTCAGCTACAGATTACAGTTGTCTTCGGTAATCTGCAAGATGTAATCCTTGAGTGAAAGGAGAAATAATTAAAGAGAACACCTAAAAATTCCATCACCCGCAATATCTGTAGCGTGCTTGCAATAAGCGCAGTTCGTACTCAGCTTCGATCTTCTCAAGAAAAAGTGAAGAAAGTAACAGTGAAAACGAATAATAAATCTGCCGAGGAACGTTCTAAAATGAGAAGAGTTAAACTTAAATTTCACGAAGGCGTTAATTTTCAAAGTGCACAATGATATACATAGTGAATAAAGGGATAAACCGACACTTCACAGGAGCACTTTGTGCACAGCCGACGGACTCCCCTTACAAAAATTTTTAGTAACATTTTATAAACCGTCTTTAGACAAATGTTACTAGAACCTATCGACATTCTATAAACCGTCTTTAGACACCGTAACAACTTCCTAGTAACCTCCTACCGACTATTGGCCACCGATATTGAATTGAAAGTATAGATATAAAATGTCGATAGAATTCTTACCGACTGCTTATTATCTTATGTCGTTAGAAAGTGTCAACTGTGAAGCGACTATTTATTGACCACCTTTATACATCCTAACAACTTGCTAGTAACATCCTGTCGACTATTCGCCACAGATAGTTGACAGGATGTTACTAGGAAGTCGTTAGGATGTATAAAGGTGGTTAATAAATAGTCGCTTCATAGTTTTTAGGAAGTACATAAAAATTTTATTCAGAGGTAACTACTTTTGCAATTATGTATTGCAAAAATAAGCTTTGATTATCTCTGAATAACATTTTTATTTGCTTCCTAAAAACTGTGCTGCGACTATTTATTAACCACCTTTATATATCCTAACGACTTGCTAGTAACATCCTGTCAACTATCTGTCTGTGGCGAATAGTGATTGCCAAGTGGCTAGGTGTGGCATGCAACAGAAGACAGGTTTCCATTTGTGCTTGAACACATCCATTTAATATCCCCAGGCTAGTAAGGAGGACGAGTTCTCCAGCTGCCCTGGAAGTAGGCTGAAATGTTGCGTTGTGTAGTCTAGAAAAGAGAAGAAAAAAGGCAATATATTAGTTTTGCTACAGTGACATTGCAACCCACCATGCATCTGTTTCTTAAAAAGGAAGTGCACAAGAGACAAGCTTTCAACCCTGTGAGCTCTAAACATCTCCACTTGTTTTGTGCAAAGTCCTAAAAATGCATGAAATGACTGAATTAGTGCATTAAAGCTGGGAGCGTGATGGATGTGCGTAACACCAACAGATGCACAACACATAAACTCTATCATACCAATTGTCATCTACAAACAAAAGCTGTAAATCAACTTCAGTTTAATGAACTTCGATATTCGTATTGTGACCAGTACATGGAAGTTTCATGTGTGAATTATCTTAGGAAAGGCAAGGTGCCAGTCATAACTGTGCTGCAGCTTTGCTTGGGCACAGGTACATAGAAGAGTGTGTTGCATTTAAGAACCACGAAATGATACAAGCAACATGTAAGCAGTTGAACAGGCATTACGGACGTTCTACAGCAAGATTAGAAAATGCCTTTGCTGTGCAGGCAGACATTGTCAAAGTGAGCTTGTTACTAAACATGTTAGCTTTCCACAAGACAGGATATTATATTATCAGTGCATTCATATGACCAGGGCCTCTATCACAAAAATACATATGCCAACAGTAATGACAATTTTCTAGTTATGGTGACAAAGCTTGCATTATAATATGCTATTATAATCAGGTTAATAGCTATTTTAGCAGGAAAGAAAGGAGTATACCCTAAGATAGAACTGAAATTGCCATGAAAGGAGTTTTGTTGAAAACTGCGCAAAGAATATTAAGATGCTTCTTTGTGACACACATACCTACTATGGTGTTGACCTTCTTGGAATCCAACGGATCCTTCTGTGGAAGGCATTTGACAGCCGCCCAAAAAAAGGACCTCCCTTCAACGTCTTCTATTGAAAAAGGAGCTTTAAGGAGGTCCTCCGCGAAGTGAAAGCCTGAGTTGTTAGCATCCAGGCACAGCCTCTTCAGCATGCCCTTTTCAACGTATACACCGTCACCGATGTTTACCTGTGAAAGAATACAACAACCACAGATTCATTTTATACATGTTTGATCAAGGAATGGTTAGGAAGTAGGGTAAGGTTTGCAAAAACGAAAGTCGCTGCTTCTCGTTGATTCGGTTTAAAGAACAAAGCAGCCTCACGTATACCATACATGCATTGTACTGAGCTGTGTACTTTTACATAAGACTAGAAAGTATTGGGAACTTCAATGCAAAAGAAAGACATGCATCTGCCTAGAACTAAGCAAATGTGTGCCACCCCTTGACACAGAGTGAGATCTGGTGCTGTTTTAGTGATTAGCAGACATTGAAAGCTTCAAAACTCACCGAGTATTGGGCCAATCTGTGCTCGATTAGTGACGCACAAGTGCTCGAGAACTATCAAACAAGATGCAATTGTCTTCAAATACAATTCTAACTTCCCCTTGCAGACATGCAGTTTTCAATTTACTGACTGCACTTGGGTGTAAAGATTTTGTCTGACAGAGTGAATAAACCACATACACAAGCAGCATTTTCATAGTTAGCATAGTCTTTAATAGGTACTGATACCTTCAATTTAGAAAGCCCTGTATATTGGGCCTCATCAAACTAATTTCACAAAAGGTTTGTCAAGGTAGAAGCATAGAACTTGAGTCATTAAAAGACAGGTTAAATGAGTTAATTATTGCAATTATTACTGAAAATTAAATTTTAGACAGCTCATCCCAATGAGAAATTGATGCAAGCAGTTTGTACATGCCACATAAGCATTTAGCTATCAAAAATAGGTATTAGAGAAAACCTTCCCTTAGAGGTTCATTAGTACAAGCCGCCATGCCCTCGAGGAGACATAACTTCTTTTTCTGTAGGCAGAAAGGCGCTCGAGTATTTTATTGACACATATATGTGCCCATGAATATATGTCATCTCTGTTGTAAACCTTTTTTTCATGTACATGCAAGGTGTGTTTATAACATCTCATTGTGCACAAATATTGCATAATAATTTAAAGACCGCCATTTTGTAGCGATGGTATTCCTTTTCGCTATTCGTTAGTGGGCTGACCGACGCCCCGGCCCGTGCTACGTACTGCAGCTGCCGGCCGTTAGCGGTGGGCGAGAAGAGTGATATAGAATCGAGGGGTAAGTATCGCTACAAAATCGCAGTCTTTAAATTATTACGCACTGCCGTAACCTACGATTGCAAGAGCTGACATCTCGTTATTAAGATTTGGTTGGTCTGTCTTTCTTAAAGGCCGGCGTCTGATTGAAATGTCTAGATTAAAAATGCACCTCGTTATTGTAATATCGGCCTATATCCGCTCTGTAACATAGAAGACAAATACGCGAAGACACTCAAGAACATAAACAATACACACAGGTTCTCGCGACGCGGACCTCCAAACCGAACTATATACATACAAAAATCTTCATACAAGCTTCTATCTGCTTAAGCGTCAAACATAGCAATCGTGTGTCAACGCGCGAAGCCCATGATACATCGACGCATACATTACACATGTACTGTACTTGCGGGAATGCCTATATAGCGAATAACTTCTTGCCAGGAAACTACCGAACGAACACCAACTTTCAATGTGTTTTCATAATTGTGTGCCCATTCAGGCATTGCAATGAAGGTGGGTAGCAGAATGCAAGCACGCTGTAACATCAGAGGAAGCTTTCGTGAAATTGCTTGCTAAATGTGCACAGAAACATGGCTAACATACGATAGGAAAGCGCTTTGCTCTAGCTAGTTACACAACGCTCATTACGTAAATCATAAGCTTCAAGAATGCGCGCAAGCGCCAAACTTGCTTACCTTTCAAGACTTGGCAAACGCTCCTTCGTCTAACAGGTACAGAGGCACCGACGTTTCTCTGGCGCAAGCACTGTAGAACTTCCAATGAACTCCAGCTCCACAAAAGCACAACCTTCAACAGTCTTCCAAACACTACAATTCGAAGCCCCAGTACCAGACTTTTCACGAGAGCGCGGGCAGGCAGCTCGGCAGAACAAAGGCAGCTCGGACGGGCGCTGTACTAGGGCACTCACTGATGACACTGGTGGATCGCTCGAAACACACGGCGAACTAATGGCGTTACACGAGTCCGGAGGGTTTGCGATGGTTACTGCACACGACAAGGAGCACGTTTTGTCTAGGCACTTCTAAAATATAACTCAAATACCACCTTACTGCAAGGAGCATTCACAACAACCAACGCGGTGTGTCGACCAAACAGATGCTGCAGTAGCGCCACTCTGCGGTATTTTAGAAAAATGTATCTGAAATGAAAAAATTGGGTGTTTTTTTCCTAATAACATTTGATAGAGTCCTTTAATATATTTGTTTGGTCCAAAAGTGTGTACTTTGTACTTTGTGATACGAAGTTTAAGGAAATGTATATATAATAAAAACTAAGCGGATGTTGCCTTCAAGATTCGCAATTGCTTGAGGTGCATGCAGGTTGCAAAAGCACGGCCTTCGAGATCAGACTTTGTCACTCAAAGGAAGCCGTAGTGGGAGGCGGAGAGGCATTAGGCCCCAATCGTTGGGTTTACAGTGCCTAGGTAGGCTTCCTTATTTATAAAGGATATACGGGGACTTCAGCCGAACCATGAGCGAGCTATACAGACACACGCGGTACGATTCGGTGTCCGATCCGACGTGCGGCGCTGCATGCTACGGCATGAGCGGCGCGTAAGCTCCGCCCACATCCAGCTCCCCAGCTTGAGTTCATATCCACGTCGAGAAACGCAATATAAACAACTCTGCACAACACTGCTTCGCTTTACGCGAACGCTGTCGATAAAATTATGCCCCTGTGAGTGACAGAACACTTCATGACGGCGCGTTGTCCACTGACGGCTCCGCTAAAGCCAGCGATAGGGCCGGTAGGCATAGCTAGGCGGACGTTGCAGCCGACGGCGCTTGCGATCCAGCCCGAGCTCGTCGAAGAGTGCTTATTTTTGCCAAAACAATTAACACTGTACACTTAGGTCGGCCGTAATTAAATACAATTTGTTTACTTGACGCAGTCGTTGCGAAGGGCAAACGTGCAAGCGAAGCGAGCGGCCTCGCTCAGACGGTCGGTGTGTGATGTCTGCTCGTGAAATGCCCTCGCGTCGCGGCTCCCGATCTCACCAGTAGCTTAGTGCTAGTGTACAAGGCGCTGGTTTGCATAACAGGCACACGTTCGAGATAATTTTACTGAACTAGTAACTATTTCATGTCAGAAACAAACTGCAGCAGGCAAGGAAAAAGAATAACTGCGAGAAACCGGCCAGCCAGCATCGCCTCCGTGGAGGGAACGTCAGCCGCGCTGCCATTGGCTGCGACCAGACGACGGTGCAGTTGTCGGACACGTCGGACGATGAAAATCTGCCCGGTTTGTCGCACGCCGGACGTCCGATCCGGCGCTTCGGCACGGCAAAACACCTCGATTCGGGCTGCAGTTTCGGCGCGTCGGACGCCAGATCGGACACCGAATCGGACCGTGTTTCTCCCGCTTTAGTTGGCGAACACGAGCCGATCAGCGCGCCGTCCGTGCAGCTCCATCTAGTGTTATGGTGCATGGCCTACGGGCTTCTTTGACACCTACTGAGCACAAATTCATGATCACCGCTCATATACACGCTTCCCATGGCACTAGCTGTCGTGTTTTCGAGAATACGTGCCTTCATCTTGAATTGGTGAGACCATATTTCCTCTTAGCGTCCGGTATTAGGAGCAATTTTTTTCTATGAACATTCTACTATCATCTGTTACTAGGAAGTTGATTAAAAATTAGGAAAACAGTTACTGTGCAAAAAAACTTTTTTTTTAAAGCAGCCAGTCTTTGCATATTCATTTATAGTTCAGATGCTGTTATATGTTCATTTTTCACTAAATCATTATTAACAACTTTCTAGTAACCAGTGTTACTAGAAAGTTGATTGAAAATTGTGGAAATTTACACCTGTCCATGAAACAAGACTGTCTTGCACCAGCCATGTTCACTGAATAATTATAACCTTATTGAATAATATTCATGCATGTTTTGTAACTTGGGTTATGTACTTTAAGAACATAATTATTTTTATGGACTTCCTATTGAATCGTGTTTCTAAAAAGTTAAGATAGTGTGTCTTAACTTTCTAGTAACTTTCTTTTTACATACTGAAGTTAGAAAAGAAGTAACCAACTTTCTTTTGACAAACGTTACTAAAAAGTAAAAGTCAATAGGATGTTACTAAAGTTGATAGGATGTTGATAAAAGTTCTAAAGAAAGTAAGGAAGCATTTTTGTATGGGTCTCCTTCCGTCCATTCACGCAAGCAGCCAAGCTGTCATTCAAAGGACGTACGGACTATTGTTCTTACCATCCTGTTACCCAAAATAGAATCAAGCATAACATGAGACGGCGCTGAATGGCGGTGTCTTTCCTTGTCTGATTTCATTGTTCCGCGAGGAAAAAAAGAAGACAGGGCGTAAAAAAATCACTTGGTTGCATAGGGGCTCTGCATAGGGGCTCTGCGTAATAGAGAATGAGGCAGAGAAAGGAAGAAAAGATGTAGTAGACGTCTGCCTGTGCAAAGTCAACGCCGCACAGTCAAAAACTTCTGCAAAAGTCAGTCCTCCTCAATATTAAAAAAAAAATATACGGAGAGACACTTAAGACTGCTTGCGTGTGGCAATGAGAAAGCATTTTAGTGATTTTGGTCAAAGGTTTTCGATTGACGTTTTCTATATGCATTAAAGCTCTTCCTGTTGCTTCGGTGTGTGTGTTTTCACATATGTAGGACACGAACAGGCTCATTATAGACTTTCATGACGTGCCGTCGAGGGTTTATCGGTGTAGACAAAGCACCGATGAAATCCTAAGAGTAAGTGACGTGCGGGAGGAAGCGCGCTCATTTTATACGCTCAAGACTTGACGCCACCTCTTTCCCATTGGCTGCGTCGTCAAGAGCTAAATGACGCACGCACTAAGCCATACGTTAAGTCAGCCACATGGCTGCAACCTGACGTGTGAAAGGAAGCAAGCACGAGGTGCACCTTTAGTCAGCTATAACCGTGGAGCCTCCGTGGAGTTGGGCAAGTGTGCATATCTCGCACCCTAAGGCTCGGGTTCGATTCCCACCTAGACCGAAAAGTAGAAAGTTTCCTTTTCAAAGCCATTAATTTGCATTGTTTACAGGAACCTCCCTGAGAAATTTGCCGTCAATCCGAGCATTTTTAGGTGTTTTTACTCGTAGCGCCATAGGCCATTTTTCGTACCACCGATTGGTCACGCCGACTGTGCCGACAGATTTTCTCGTAATGGGGCAAATGATGCTTTCACATTAAAAAGTTTGTTTACCGCTTTGGGACTAGCGATTAGTGTGCAAGGTGTTGCTGTAGTATGTGGTCGTGGGGGCAAGTAAGAAGAAAAATAAAGAAACAAAACGCAGTGAAATCTATTTACAGCGGCGCTTTCTGTGAATGCACAAGAAGTGCTGAAACACTTGTTTGTGTTTATTCAATATCAGTGCAAAGAGAAACAGAGTGCTTTATTCAGGTATATTATAGAGGAAATGCAACGTCTTGTAAATGCAACATGTGTAATAAAACTGCTAATCACATATGTTCGTGGTGGTCACTTTGGTGTTTTGGCGCTGAAGTAGGATTGGAACAGGGGCTCACGTTTTGCAGCACATTTTGCAAAATATCGAGGTCGTGCTTGCTTGACACGACGATTCGTTTGCTCCACTTTCTCTTTCTCTGTCAGGCTTCGTTTAGGTGGCATGCTCGCCAAGAATTAAACGTACATTTTAACGCAACCTTCGTTACACAGGTTAAAAGAGGTAAGCTGGCTTTCTGCGCCATTTCTTTATGGTACCACGCCTCCCTTTGGAAGCGCAGATGTGACCGTCCACGCGGTTGCCAGGAAGCGCAACGCGTGCGCAGCCGTGAGACCATCTCCTTCAGTGCCTTCTCTTCCGCCTTATCGCGGCTGTCCGCGTCCCGGCTTTCTCGCCCTGTCCACCGGCTGCCAACGGCCAGCGTGAGCAGGCCGGCACCCCCGCTCTACGTCCCACTACTCGACAGTATTAAACGAGTTGGTAGTTTGCGCCACCTACGCCCACTTCTTGCTGTTCAACTTTGCCCTTTAGTTCTTTCGTCAGTGTAATACTAAGCGCTATACAATCAAGTTACAAGTTATCTATAGGCGGAGCGGAAGTAACTCAGCTTCATTTGAGGCCTTCTTGTTTGAAGGTGACTGAGTCACTCGCATCACCAGGCAGTGTTGCTTTCTGTATACTGCCTCGAAGCGGTGAAAGTTTGCCCAAGTTGGTCTTGTGCTCTGCACTTCTAAATAGTTCCTGAATGAGAACGGCGTTATTAGCAAACACTGATGAAAGCTGCGCTTAAGCGTATAGAGCCTGAAACCTACATATATATATATTTTTCTGCTTTTGTTCAAAGAAAGCATCTACGCATTCCATCAAGCGCTGCTGTCAGCCTGTAGAGCACAAAAGCATGCGGAATATCCGAATCTCTATCTTACGTTACATAGTCTTTTGGTTCAAATTTGGCTGCCGTAACCTCGTACCATTCTGTAAACACACACCAAAGATGATGTCTTCGTAAATGTCGTTACAGCATAGGTTACGGATTGCGCACATCGATTTTGACATGAATAACGAGGTTGATATTGAACACTTACTAAGGTCCAGTGATGAAGCACTCGAGGAAGTCCAACACCAATACCCTGGCAACCACCCATAGAGATTATCTCGCAAGTTAAACTTTCCTTCGGTCCTGAGGTTACTACAGAAAAAAACCTCTCTTTAAGCTTTAGGGGTGAATTAGACTTGAATAGGCTCTCATTTTATTTGTTACCTGTGGTCGTTACGTGGTTGAGCGCGAATAGAAACAGCTTTAGAACTCGCTGAAAGAATGCGGGCTTTACTGGACCACGCTTGGCACGACTGCTACAGGCATGAAGTGATAATGCTTTATTGCCATGCTCAGATCTTGTTTATAGAGCCAAGTAAATAAGTGCGTTCTCGAATGCACCCATAAGTTAACACCGACAATACTATGCAGCTCAGCTACAGATTATTGTGCAAAGTTTCTGAATAGTTTGTCTAGCAGTAAGCAAAACAGGCTTTTGGGAAACTCTTTTGTGATAGGCTTTCTAAAACCCTGCATGTTTTAAAGACGGAGAGCTTAAAAGCGGTGCAAGTGCCAAGATTTCTTCTAAGTATTTCATATGACTTCCCCATTGCTCGTCTTCAATTCTACAGCTGCAATATGTTGCTTAAGGTAAATAATTGAAAAGCTTGAAGTCGAATGGTTTCATTACACATTGTGCAAATAATGACCGCCTTTTCTAGTAGCTTTCCCACACAGGCACACTCGCGGTATACGCCACACGCGATATTTAAAATATGTAACGAAAATACAGGAAATTGTAAAGTGGTTTTATACTTTGAAAGGTAACTAACGCAAACGTTTCTGGAAATAACTTCTTACCGTATGACCGCTTCTTATGTAGCAGCGTTACGAACTTTGTCCCGCGATCACAAAAACTTTTTTACGCTAGAATTGGTCCTAAGAGGAAACTTCTGCCAATCCTGATGCTGGACATATCATTATCGAACGCGACCGACCAATGTCATAATTTACGAAAAAAAAGTTTCGTGAACTCGGCTCCTTCTTTCAAGTTGTCATCACTTATCTAAACATATCCTCACAAAACCATGCATTCAAAGCAGAGTCAATGCAGCGGAACTCGCTCAATGTAGTCGATGGCTGAACCACCCAACTTTCGAGTTGAGCAGAAAAGTTGATCTTACTAGTCGCCACTAAACTAAGCTAGCGGTGCGAATCAGTTTTTTTCCCAACGCGTTGAATCACGCAAGATAGCAGGGTATCGCGTCTGTGCATATAGGATATAATGCGTGCCCCCATTTTCACCCATACTCACGAAATGTACTTACGCCACATTTGTTCTTAAGATATAATTACAGCCAATCCTAACGCTGAGCATATTATTAGCGTAGGCTACTGGCAAAACAACCTTGAGCATTTGCGAAGTGAAACCTTTGTGAATTGGACCCCTCTTTCGTCTGCCATTTGTTTCCTGATTCATTCGCAGCCCGACCGATGCGTTAACGCTCAATAAATTTAGAGGCACGCGCCTTATGTGACACCGTGCGTCGGCCATTGCACTTAGCCAAATCTCGAGGGAAATTTCGCTCGCCACAACACACCCATATCTTACTTAGTGTTTATTTCGTCTAGTTACTTGTTTCTCACGTTCTCTACGCGTTTACGGCGTTCTTCCGTCCTCTTGTGCAATTTTATTTCCTGTTACTTGATAACGGGGTCGTTTGTTCCCTTCTCAGCGCAGGTCATGTTGTTCTTGTGCCTTCTCTGGGCATTTGGAAACAGATCAGCGCTGCTTCACTCGGAATGCAAGGGAAAAAAAGTTAAAGCGAAGAAAGCGGGGCCGAGATGCCGGCAAATGCATTAAGCCCGGCACATGGTGACAGTCCCAAGTGATTGATCACCAACTGCTCGCCTTTCGCGTGTCGGACTGCGATAGTTCTTGTGGGATGGCGCGTTAATTGGTTGTAGGTGCCTCGTCCCCTCCTGCTTCCTTCGCGCCATCCCATCGCTCTTCTGCACATCCATAGAATAGCGACTACTAGTCGCACTTGCAGTAACTGGACGGCAGGCATGTGCTATCTGAGTTCTGTCGCATATGTTAGCCTCTGCTTCAACTTGCCCTTTTTGCTTGTACTCATTCTGCTATTCTTCCAACTTTGTCTCATAGTAGAAAGTTAAGACGCTGTGCCTTATGTATGCAGTTTTCGTAAAGTCACTCTAAGCTCATGTCTGACGTATCTATGCAGGTCCACGAGCTTGTGGAGATTACTAGGAAGGGATGTAATTATGAAGAGGGATGGAAAATCACAATCGAAAGCTGTTAATGGTGTCGAATCTTGCTACAATGACACTTAATGATATTGTCACGAGAGGAAAAGCCAGCCAGTCAGTTCTAAGCGAACAGCCGTTTACAGTTCGTGTTTGCAGCAGCTACCACGCACACTTCTTCTTCCTCGACCTCTAGCGTAACTAGTGCGTGCCATTACCCCTCCCTCCAAAAAAAGAAGAAATAAATAAATAAAGTTGGGGAGATGTTAAATGCCACAAGGAAAAATAAAAGAAATGAGAAAGACAACGGACGAGACGACAGGGGCCGCATCACAAAGTTTGTGGATGAGAGTCAGCGCGAAACGTAAGGCTTCATCCTGGTAACATGAACAATGTCAGAGGAACGTGGTCTACGGGAGTGGTGCGAAGTGTCGGCTGGAATAACTTCGTAGTTGACAGGACTGAGACGACGCAAAACTAGGTAGGGTCCAAAGTATCGGCGCAATAATTTTTCTGACCGGCCTCGTTGACGTATAGGGGTCCAAACCCATACAAGATCTCCCGGGTTGTATGTGACGTCTCGATGGCACATGTTGTATCGACGAGCATCTTGACTTTGTCGGGATAGAATTCGTTGCCGCGCAAGGTGCCGCGCTGCTTCGGCACGCTGAACAAAGGCGTCTGTATCTGGTGCGGTAGGTTGTGACGAAGTTGGCAGGAGCATCACGTCGAGCATAGTGGTGACGTCGCGTCCGTAGACCAGACGAAAAGGAGGAAACCCCGTGGTTTCTTGTAAGGCAGTGTTGTACGCGAATGTCACATACGGGAGCAGTTCGTCCCAATTTTTATGATCCGTGGCAACATACATGGAAAGCATATCCGCAATCGTTTTGTTGAGACGCTCTGTTAAACCGTTAGTCTGCGGGTGATACGCAGTTGCCGTACGGTGCGTTGTTCCGCTCAGCTGCAGAATGTCTCGGACCAACTGGGCAGTGAAGGCCGTCCCACGGTCTGTGATGACGACAGCGGGAGCACCATGTCGAAGGACGATATTTTTGATAAAGAAGTTAGCAACATCTGAAGCAGTAGCTCGCTGAACGGCTTGTGTTTCGCAGTATCGAGTGAGGTAATCGGTGGCGACGACGATCCAGCGGTTATCAGCCGAAGACTTGGGAAATGGGCCAAGTAAATCCATCCCGACTTGTTCAAAAGGTGAGCAAGGAGGTCGGACAGGCTGAAGCAGACCGGCTGGTTTTAGTGGTGGAACTTTGCGGCGCTGGCAATCTCGACAACTTCTGACGTACTGCTTCACGGTTTTTGTGAGTTTTCGCCAATAGTACTTCTGCTTGATCCTCGCGAGAGTACGCGTGAAACCAAGATGCCCGGACGTTGGTTCGTCATGGCATGCACCTAGAACGTCGTCGCGGAGAGTAGCGGGAACAACGAGCAGGAAAACGGCTGCCGTAGGGTGAAAGTTCCGCTTGTATAGGATGTCGCCACGTAGGCAGAAAGAGTACAAGTGGCGCGCGAACAGCCGTGGGGGTTGTGGGCGGCGTCCTTCAAGGTATTCAATCAAGGGCTGGAGCTCGGAATCTTGGCGTTGCTGTTGAGCAAGGTTTAAAGACGGAAGAGTGCAAAGAAAACCAGAATCGTCGTCAGTATCTAGTGGTGCGGGTTCGACGGGGGCGCGGGAGAGACAGTCGGCGTCAGTGTGTTTCTGGCCAGACTTATAGACGATGGTCACATCAAATTCCTGTAACCGAAGGCTCCATCTTGCGAGACGGCCTGAAGGATCTTTGAGATTCGCCAGCCAGCAGAGAGAGTGGTGGTCGCTGACGACACGGAAGGGGCGTCCGTACAGGTATGGGCGGAACTTCTGGATAGCCCATATGACTGCCAGACATTCTTTTTCAGTTGCTGAGTAGTTTTTTTCAGCAGCGGACAAGGTTCGGCTGGCATACGCAATAACGCGCTCAACACCAGCTTGAAACTGAACGAGTGTCGCTCCGATACCAACGTTACTAGCATCAGTATGCACTTCTGCGTCAGCCTCGGTGTCAAAGTGACCAAGGATCGGTGGTGTCTGTAGACGTCGCTGAAGGTCGTGGAAGGCGTCGGATTGTGCTGGGCCCCAAACAAATGTGACGTCGTTCTTGAGGAGTCGTTGCAAAGGTTCGGCAATTTCACAAAAATTGGGTACAAAACGGCGGTAATACGCGCAAAGCCCTAAAAATCGGCGGACATCGTGTTTTGTCTTCGGTATCGGGAACAGAGCAACTGCCAGGGCTTTGTCAGGGTCAGGGCGCACACCGGTGCTGCTGACAATATGACCTAGAAATTTGAGCTCCTCGTAGCCAAAGTGACATTTTTCGGGCTTCAGGGAGAGGCCGGCGGTGCGGATAGCTTGAAGAACCGCCTCAAGCCGCTGGATGTGTTGTTCAAACGTGGTGGAAAAAACAACTACATCGTCTAAGTAGACTAAACACGAGTTCCACTTGAGGTCAGATAAAACTGTGTCCATCATGCGTTGAAATGTGGCCGGAGCGGAACACAATCCAAAAGGGAGGACCTTAAATTGATAGAGACCGTCGGGTGTTATAAACGCCGTTTTTTCCTGGTCCCGTTCGTCAACTTCAATTTGCCAGTACCCACTACGTAGATCCATTGAAGAAAAGTAACGGGCATGTCGCAGGCGATCCAAGGAGTCGTCAATTCGAGGAAGTGGGTAAACGTCTTTTTTCGTGACCTTGTTCAGTTTGCGATAATCGACACAGAATCTTAGTGAACCGTCTTTTTTTTTAACTAATACAACAGGTGAAGCCCAAGGACTTGTCGATGGTTGAATGACATCATCGTCGAGCATTTGTTTCACTTGATGACGAATAGCATCCTGTTCTCTTTGCGACACGCGATAAGCGTGTTGGCGAACAGGTTGGACGGTCGGTTCAGTGATTATTCTGTGTTTGATTAAAGAAGTCTGTTTGACCTTCGACGTGGTGGCGAAACAGTCGCTAAATGACGATAGCAGAGTAAGGAGCCTCTCCTTCTCGTCTTGGTCAAGCTGTGGGTTGACGTTGATGTGACTGGTCAAGTCCACATCGCTGGGTTCCGGAATCGAGATTGTCGTTACCGAAGCACAGGCGTTGGACTCGGCCACCGTTTCAAAGTAGGCCATGGTGGTATGCCTCGCAAAGTGTTTGTATTCGCCACTGAAGTTCGTAACTAGAATCGTGGTTTGCCTATGTTGGAGCTCTACGAGACCTCGTGCGACGCCGACTTCGCGATCCAGCAATATGGTGAGGTTACCTTCGGCGATGCCTATTCCTAGTTGTTCTTGAGGGCATTCAACGAGGACGAAGATGCTGCTTCGAGGCGGTAACGTCACGCAGTCATCGACCACGCGTAAAGCCGCGCGGTGATGTTCATCCGCCACATTCGAATCCGAAGAAACATAGTTAGAAAAAGTCACGAACAAGTCACGAAGGTTAATGATCGCCCCATATTCCTGGAGAAAATCCATGCCCAGTATAACTAGCCGAGAACACTTGGGCAGCACAAGGAAAGACGCTACGAAAGTCGAAGTAGAAATTGCAAGTCTGGCGGTGCATCGTCCAATGGGTGACACGAGGTGTCCTCCGGCCGTAATCAGATGTGGGCCGTCCCACGCTGTCAGCACCTTGCGTAGCCGAGTCGCCAGTGAGGCACTCATAACCGAGTAGTCAGCTCCCGTATCTACAAGTGCAGTTACTGGATAACCGTCGATTGAAGCAGTAATAGCAGCAGAAGTTTTTTTTGCAGTTGCGAATGAAGGCGTCAGTGGTACGTCGCGAGGGGATGGCGTCGGCGGAGGATATTTGACGGTTCGCATGACAGCGGCCTCACCCCCGGAGGTCGCCGTTTTCAGTTTCCCCGGCGCGGGCTTCCACCGTTGACTCCAGCGGAATCAAAAGCGGGTCGAGCACGGTTCGGTGACGCGTACCGACGAGGTGAAGGCGACCGTGACTGTCTTCGCTGTTGGGCAGGAGGAAGCCGGTTACTTTCTAAGTATTGCTCGATTTCGTGCGGGCGTTCGCCATAGCGCGGGCAACGGGCGTCCGGATGGTATCCCCGCAGACCAATCCGTCGGTACTGGCAATCGCGATACATGTGACCAGCCTCCCCGCAGTGATAGCACAACGGACTGTTGTCGGGGGCGCGCCATACTGTAGATTTGCGCGGACCAGGATGAAAGGGTGCTGGCGGATTCGTGCGGTGGATTGGACTTTGGGAGCGTCGAGAAATCCCAGCAGGCGGCTGCGAAAAACGGCCCGTCGACGGCGCGCAAGCCCGAAGAGCATCCGCGTACGAGAACGTGGGAGGTTCGGGTCGTGTTGGTGGCGAGGGATGAACCACTTTGCCGATTTCTTCTCGAATGACATCCGTAAGAACCGCGGCACTAGGAGGTGTCGAAGCCGATGCATAGGACTTTTGCAGTTCTTCTCGAACAATTTGTCGTATTAGCTCGGTAAGTGACTCCCTGTCATCATTTGCAGGTACGAGAGAGCATGCAGCAGTCATGGTGGTCTGGCGTTCATACTGCGAGAGCCGCTGCCGAAGCATACGTTCCATGACTGTGGCCTCACGAACGAACTGAGAGACTGTTGCAGGAGGATTACGCACGAGGCCCGCGAAAAGCTGTTCCTTTACGCCTCGCATTAACAGACGCACCTTCTTGTCTTCTGGCATTAGTGGGTCCGCCCGACGGAACAATCGCGTCATGTCTTCGACGAACATGGCGACGGTTTCGTTTGGCATTTGGAACCTCGAAGACAGTGCCTGTTCGGCTCTTTCTTTCCTTTCGGGAGTGCAGAAGGCTTCGCATAGCAGTCGGTAAAACTCCTGCCAGCTGGTAAATGAGGCTTCGTGGTTCTCGTACCATACTCTCGCCGCGTCTAAAAGGGAAAAGTAGACGTTCTTCAACTTACGGCGATCGTCCCAGTCGTTAAAGGCGGCGACCCGGTCGAAATGGTCCAACCAGTCTTCAACGTCCTCAAAGGCGTCGCCATGGAACGGGTTAGGCGTGCGAGGCGCGTTGAGAATGCATGGTACGGGAGCAGTTGGGATCACCTCGGTTTGGCTTGCGGTAGTTGTTGACATCTTCCTCACGGAGCTTGCCAGGGGACTGTATTGCGGTGGAAGACCTTGGAGGCGACGGCTGCTTCGATAGAGTTCTGCCGTCCCCGAGGTAGTGGCGTCGGTAGCTTCTGGTTCAGGACGCGTAGGCATACGATGGATGCGTACCCCGCACCTCCACCAGTTTGTCACGAGAGGAAAAGCCAGCCAGTCAGTTCTAAGCGAACAGCCGTTTACAGTTCGTGTTTGCAGCAGCTACCACGCACACTTCTTCTTCCTCGACCTCTAGCGTAACTAGTGCGTGCCAATATCTTACGAGGGCGAATCAGAAAGCATTTGTCCCTATTTTTTATTAGCAAAAATAGAGTACACACAGATAAACACAAATAAACGTATCCAAGTACCTTACACAATTTTTCCACATAGTCCTCACACTGGTTCAGATATTTACCCATCGCAACACTAAATTTGAGATGCCCCTGTCGCCACTCAGCAACGCACGCGGCCTAACCGAACGCTCATTTTAATGCAAGTCTTCACGGCCTTTTGCCAAATCGCAATAGAACCACCTCACACATATCAAAGCGAGCTAGACACCTTTCCTCATGCGTGGGCTGCAGTTCCTTGTGAATTTCCAATTGGAGTTCGTCCCTTGCTCTTTAGAAAACGAATCACACTTCGATCCTAATTCACCATGGATGTGTGAAACGCAAACGCTATGCTCAACAATTGACAGCAGCGTCGTGCCGCGGAGCTAGCAAAAGAGAAGGCTGGGCCGGCTCAAGAACGGTCCACCGCTGAGAATGGATATGTTGACTTCGCATTTACTGCCGCAATCTGGCTAAAAAATACGGACGAAGACTTTCTGATTCGCCCTCGTATTTCCAACTAGTTGTGCTGAAGTCGATATGAGCCTCACAAAGTTTTGCCGAAATCGTTGCAAACCAGGGCGCTATACTCTCATCTGGAACGCACATACTCAGTGAATGTGTGATGAGTGGTTCTTTCCTCTCTTTTCCTTTCTTTCATTAAGTCCTTCTTTATTTTTTTCTTGTCTCTTGGCAAGCAAGGGGGGATGGTGGTGCTTGGGCATGGTGTCCCTGGTAAAGGCAGTTGCTAGGCCGCTTTTCTTTCTTTTTGAGGGGTTTTTATGTTTACGTGATTAACAATATTAATACAGGATGAAAGTACAAAACCGTTGTTGTAACATCCCATATCCCCTTTAATATATGAGCTTGATTTTATGTGAGTTGACATATTATAGCTCACTCACTTGTGTTTAAGGCTTTGTTGGTCTGCGGGTTTCATCCATTTAGACGGCTAAACGTTTGAAAAGCACATCACCCAGCGCGCGTCCTGCGCAATACCTTAAGGATTGGGGGGCTTTACTCAGAAACTGCAAAAAAATCAGTTACTGAGTAATTACTCGTGCTTAATCAGCACAAATAATTTCCCCAATGTTGTCCTTGGTGTCAGTGTTTGATGGCTTCTTATGATATTACTAATAAAAATCGGGCCCCTCGGTTAACCTCCTCACTTCTCGTTTATTAGATAACGAGGGTCTCGAATCCGTCAACATTGATGTCTTCAGGTAGCATGTGTAGGTTCATTGACCGGTTGCCTTCACACAAGAAGATCACGTTCTCGTGATGTCTGCGGCAGAAAGGATGTTCCACATCCACCGCCAAGGTCTGCGAGTGGGGGTGCTGGCTAACACTCCCAGTTTTCTACTAGGAAAGATACATACCCAAGAAAGTGGATGAGGAAATTAGTAGAGCATCGCACGCGAAATGCGAAGGTTATGGCAGTGTTCCCCACCTGCCGCAAGTTGTTTTCTCATCCACTTTTATTTCCATTAATTTATCGTTTCTTTATTTCAGGTATTAAACACAAGTAATTTCTCCTATGTTGTCTTTGGTGTCAGTGTTTGTTTGCTTCTTATGAAATGCATAATATGACGTTTTGTTACAAAGGTTGGAATGGCGAACAGCCCCATGTGCAACAGATGCGGCAGCGATGAGACGCCCGCACATATTATCTTTTTCTGCCCACGATATATTGCCCAGAGACAAGTGATGGGGAGAGTGCATAACCAGTTGGACAATCATCCTCCAAAAAAACCAAGAGCTTTAGGTCAGTGCTTCCAAAGAACATCCGCGTTGAAGGCCTTACTTGCGTTACTAATGTTCCTGCAATCTACGGGTATTCACGATGGACTTTAAGAATGCCCCCCCCCCTTGCGCTCTATAGTGTACGTGGTTTATTTGTGACCGTCTCTCTTTCTATCTATCTATATCTATCTCCCCTTTCCACTCTTTCTTTTTTCTTGTCTCCCTACGCCTTCCGCCCGTGCAGGTCGGAAGAAGTAGGTGTATAACCACCTCTGGGTAACCTCCCTAACTCTCCAAGCATCCTTTTCTATCTCTTTTTTCTAATAAAGGTAAATGGTAGGAGAGGAATTTTTACCGCAACTCTGATTTTGCGTATCTCGATGATAGCGTAATCTACAAAAAATTTTTTCAGGTAGATATATCTTGCAGTCTAAGCGGGTACAATTTGTAAATTGCAATATGTACCGTAAGATATTTAGTTCAGATATTCATGAGTAAATTTTTATTTGTTTAGTTCATTATGTATTCTCATTTCTCGTACATGTAATATGTGCCTCTTCGAGTAGACCAGATCACGGTGCCGAATTGAGTAGTTCGAGGCGGGATTCAAAAATTGTCTAAATCCTTCGCAGAACCACATGGAATAATGTTGAGTGGTTTCACGGGTTACGGCCACAAAATTCTTGCAAATGCGATGTTTTCTTTTATCCTTTTGTGCATGAAGTTTTGAAATCATCTATGCATGTCACTTACTTTCCTATGAGAAGAATAAATAAAGAAAGAAAGCGACCAAGATTGATGATATTTAAATAATTTAAATATCTTGAAGGACTAGTTGGTTCATTTTAATGACTGACTGCTAAATGTGCAAGATTGGGAAATAGGACAACACGCAAAAGGGACTGGGGGTTGGAGTGTACGCTTGTAATACGTTTATTCTGTGCCTCTTATTTAGCTTTATTAGGACTACTGCTACCCTCTCATTTATGCTGCAGAATTCGACAATCTTGCCTGCTATGTCCTTATAGATTAGGAATCCTACCCCGTATTGCTTCTTATCTGGGAGTCCTCTGTAGCAGACGACGTGGCCGTTAGTCAGCACTATGTAAGCCTCACGAGTTCTTCTAACGTCAATAAGGTCAATAATACCCCACACAACGCCTGATAGTTCCTCAAAAATTCCTGCTAAGCTCGCCTCATTCGATAGTGGTCATGTATTGAACGTTGCCAGGTTGAGTTTCCTGTGGTGGCTTGTCCGGATCCACAAAGTCTTAGCACCCTCTGTTGCGTTGCAAGTCTGACCACCGCCTTGGTCAGACCTTGACAAATTGCAGCAATTGTTTGAGGAATTTAACAGAGGAAGTGTAAGAGTCGGGTTGGAGATTTATATGCAAAAGACAATGATAATAATCAATATCCTGGTAAAGCAACAAGAGTTAAAGATCGCCAGTAAGCATCTAGAGCCTTTGAAGGAGCTAGAGGCTGTGAAGCTGACTACTATAATTCAAAAGAAAGGCGTACAATCAAGTGAGTCTACCAGTCCTCACATGCGGGCAGGCACTTGCACATTGACAAAGAAGCTCGAGAACAAGTTTAGGACCGAACAAAGAGCGACGGAACGAAGAATGTTAGGCGTAACGCTAAGAGACAGGAAGAGAGCCGTGCGGATCAGAGAACTAACGGGTATAGTCCATATCCTAATTGACATTAAGAGAAAAAATTCATCACCCCTTTCACTCTGTGAAGAAAGACGAGCAGCGAATCTGTGGTGGGTTATACCTGAATTTACGGATGCACGTATATACGGCTATTATTATTATTATTATTATTATTATTATTATTATTATTATTATTATTATTATTATTATTATTATTATTATTATTATTATTATTATTATTATTATTATTATTATTATTATTATTATTATTATTAATCAGATGAATGAAACTTGGAAGAACTAGAGTTTTATTCTAGCGGACAAAGATGGGGCTGTCTGTTTCCCTCCCTTAGAAGCCCATGTATTGACAGTAGACGGGAAATCCACAATATTTAAAACATCACTATGAACTGCGTAATTAAGAAAAGTAGATGAAAGTCGGCGTAATATTAGAGTCGTCTTACTGTTTTATTGTCATATGATATGTTGTCGGATAGTTTTGATAAAACAAGAGTTACAGCCGTTTTCTGTAACCATACTCCCTCCTTAGACGACCATGTGTTGCCGACATAAAGATTGTGTTGGGCAATAAAAACGAACGAAAAATAAAAATAATAAAAATAAAAGCTAAGCCCTGCCTGCTGCACCTAAGTATTGCAGGCTGCCAAATTAGAAAGATGAATGAAAAGGGCCGTAGTCAAATATTTTCTTTTGTTGTAAAAAAAAAAAAGTGGGGGGAGTCTACCGCCAGGGAAACCAACCGACCGATGGGAATTCTGTAACGTTTGCAACTTCACTGGGAACTAACTTATTAAGACAATCAAATGAAGCTCGGCGTAATGATAGAGTCCTCTAAGCCGCTAATTTGAGTTTATTGGTTTCTGAGATGTCTACTTTAGGTTGAGAGCTACAGAGCATTCTCGAGAAACTGGAGACACAAATTTTTTATGTGTGTCAGGCGACGCATAGACGGACGGGCTTCGATTACCACCGGAAGGTAGCTAGATACGATGTCGCCGTAAAAAAATAGAGCTGGACAGGTCATGTAATGCGTAGTATAGATAACCGGTGGACCATTACATTTACACAATCGATGCCAAGAGAAGGGAAGCGCAGTCGAGGACGGCAGAAAGCTAGGTGTGATGATAAAACTAGGAAATTCGGACGCACAAGTTGGAATCAGTTGGCGCAGGACAGTAGAAATTGTAGATCGCTAGGAGAGGCCTTGATACTGCAGTGGATATGGAAATAGGCTGATGATGGTGATGACAAGAAGAGAGGCACAGAAAGATCTGTGCCCGATCTTTATGTGTGTCTCTTTTTGTGTGGAGTCCGATTTCCCTATTTTGCGCACTTAGCAATCAATCAGTATTTAAATAAGCTACAAATGGCAGAAATTTTAGCATGTTTTTTTTAATAACGCAATGGCTTTGTTGGCTGTGTGTCCTGATAGTAAATGGTAAAGCACAATTTTATTCATTGTGTCGCTGTAAAGTGTTTCTCAGATAAAAACATGACACCGTGCTCAGGTGGCTGAAGCGTGCTGCCGGCAAGCAAAACCATTCATTCGTGTGCCCAACTAAATGAGTTTCTAGAGCTTACGTGGTGATTCCCACGAAACGTTATGGGTTCTCAGAGAGTAGGAATTCCATAGAAACCACTTATCTTCTCGGGATCTGACGTGTATTTCTTTTTTTTTATGTGCGAAGTGCGCAAGCTACCACCCTAAATTTGTTTGCCTTTTCTTCTTTCTATTATACTTAGGAGAGAAAGGCGATGTCTCCGTCGTCGCATTCACGGATTCCGTCAATTTCCGTCGAGTGGGCTAATTGGATTGGTATGTTTTCCTCGAGAGCGCGCGGGATTCACAATGTCGGTGATGGAAAACTCTGATGATTGGAGTTCCACCTCCGGGACTGGTGAAACAAAAAAAAAATAGAAACCCTACTTCCAGATATGCTATTTTTTCCCTGTAAGCGATAAGGAAGCAGACATACCAATACCCGTGCTCGATAATTCCCCTCACGTTCGTCATTTTCTTATTGCGGAATAATCATTCGTTTCCGCTCTCCCACGAAGTACCTGAGGAAGCCGCGGTTTGAATACACAAAGAGAGACAATGATTTTATTCCCCACTCACTCATTACCCCTCATTCTAAGCATGTGCCCGGCGCTGTTTCACGAGCGGAACGAAAAAGAGAACTTCTGATACGCTTTATAAAAAGGAAAAAAAAGAAACACAGATAGTCGTAAAGCCAGCCACGTAAGATGCCCTATAATGTCAGCAACCAAGGTGTTGCGAAGGACGGAAGCCTTAATTTGAACTGAGGATTTTTGTGTTTAACTCCTCCTGACGGCAGTGACTTGCACTGTGCCGCCGTGCTCTTTCTGACTGTAGTGCTTTAGGGCGCACTGAATTAACCTTCCCTTTCGAAAATTACAGACCATAGTTTCTGCATGCACTCGCGACCGCATTAAGACGCCTTGTTTAGTCGATTGCGCCGGAACGTGTCGTGCCTGAAATTAGAAAGGAAGCGTGCGAGCTGCCCATTATCCGCTCCTTTCTGGCACTCATCGACTCCCGTACAGCCTGATTCGTATTCATGTTGTTCGTTAAGTCGGCACGTAGTTTAATACTTAGCTTTCTTCTTTGGTCGATTCGTAAACCTATTAATTTCTTATGTGCTTCTGTACAAAAAAAATTCCATCACCCAATGCAGATATACGTAAATGAATAAGCAAGAAATAAGCGACTGAAGTGCGGTTAAATCTAGGGCCTTGATTTATTTGTTTGCTGGTTTCATATGGTCGTTACTGTGAAGCAAAGTGAGGCATAAGACGAGTTATTCCTGGCCTAATCTATTGAAGCGAGTCCGATTACAACTATGAAAAAGCCGTCCACTGAAAACTACACCCATTAGGTTGCGGTCATAAATTTCTGGAGATATTGCCGCAGTTCTTTCCCAATGCAGAGTTGGAAACAGTCACTTTACCTTCTCTATTTTTCCTATCCTTCTGTAATATCCTCCAGAAATAAACATAAAGTAAGATACTCTACAAAAAGATAAACTGAACGAAAATACATCCAGCCGGCGATCATTCACAGCAGTGTCTTTCCGTTGGCCCGCTTTTTGGGGTATTTGCTTATGTGTATTAATCAGTGCCCCCACCATTCATCAATGATGGGTGTAACGTTAAGCGATAAGAAAAGACAAGATTGGGTGAGGGAACAAACGCGAGTGTATGATATCTTAGTTGAAATCAAGAAATGGGCATGGGAGGGGGGAGGGGCAGGACATGTAATGAGGAGGGAAGATAACCGATGGTCATTAAGGGTTACGGATTGGATTCCAAGGGAAGGGAAGCGTAGCAGGGGATGGCAGAAGGTTAGGTGGGCGGATGAGATTAAGAAGTTTGCAGGGACAACATGGCCACAATTAGTACGTGACCGGGGTAGTTGGAGAAGTATGGGAGAGGCTTTTGCCCTGCAGTGGCCGTAACCAGGATGATGATGATGATGATGATGATGATTATGATGATGATGATGGTGGTGGTGGTGGTGGTGGTGATGATGATCCTCGTTCAGTGCACTACTAGAAAGGCACACCTAACGAAGTTCCATTTGCTTCCGAAAAGAGCAGTGCGATGCATTGCCAATGTCCCTTGCTCAATTTCTACGAAAAGTTTCTTTGTAAAGTTTGACATTTTACGCGTATTCATTTTATACAATTATTGTTTAATATTGAGTTACAAATCATATTTGAAACCTAATGAATCCATTGTGTTTCCTCTAGGAGATCTGAATATAAACCTTAGCATTCGTCATATAAGTCATAAAGAAGAATGGCATGTACGTACACCTCGAATCAATTACGATAAGCAATCATTAACACACACTATGCCCATTCTACTGAGTAAACTCGCAAACGAAGAGTTTGATCCTTTTTCTTATCTAAATCATGTAACAACACTATTTTGTCAGTTATGCCAGATATGCAATTAGCGTTCTATATAATCTTTGTTCGCTTAATTGTAGTCACTCATGCGTGTTAGCGCAGAAGATGTATATATGTTTATACAGATATATGTGCGTATACTTGCGTACATTTATGTATGTGTATATATGCATAATGTATATCTGTATCTATAAATATTTGTGTGTTTGTAAATATAATTATGCATGTATACGGGTATTTCTTTTGCGTGAAAGTGCATTTGGTTTCAAGCAATACTTTGTTTTTAAGTGCGGCGTTTCTTTGATGTTCTGCAGTTCTCTGCTGTCAACTATATAAGGGGGTAGGGCCCTTGCCAACCTGTACCCTAGCTTTTAGTCCGTTGTCCTTTCTTCAAGGCCAAAAGTAAATAAAATCTATTCATGGATTGATTGATGTTCGTCATTACGTCGGCCTCATAGAGTCGTCGTCGTGCATTCGTTGTCATGCCGTCATCGTGATGCCATCCTGGCGTTCCATCGTCGTTATTCTAGGTTCTGCATCCAATTTCCGTAATAGTGTTGTCCCACCGTCGTCGTTATAGATTCGTAATCATCTCATTGTCTACATGCCGTTGTCGCCACTCTTTACTCGAATATGCTACGATCGTTATTTCAGAATCGCCATTTTGTTGTCGTCATGCAAACATCGCCGATCCATCAACATCATTCATTATTCGTGATTGCACCATCGTGACTGCGTAGTTGTCACACAATTCAGGTCATGGCCAGCCCTGGCCATCGCGTGTTATAGTAAAGGGCGCTGATTCTAGTGGCAGCGCATGTCACATTTAGCCGAAGTGATGGCAATCTCGGAATAACCACTGCAAATTTTAAATGAAGGCGTGTTCAGGAATACGGTATGTAACTTGAATACTAATCGCAATAAGGTCGACAGTAATTGGGGACTTTTAGATTTTCGTAGGCAAGTTAGGGGATGCAAACGCCGATCTTAAAAACGAAAGTACCAATATATACAAGAGAACTCCGAAAGAGTACAAAAGAATGCAAGCCGCGTGTTGTGCTTTGTGTATGCAAAGCACCCTTTGTACAAACAAACTCGTTTGCGTAAGCAAACTCTAAAGCTCCTTTTTGTGAAAGGAGCATGCAGGAAAATTTTTGGTTCAACTTGAATGCGCTCGCCATGGTAAAAAATCCTACACAAAGGGATGCGCATTGTCCACTGAGTGGCTGCAGCAAGTCATATATAAAAAGCGAATGTATAAACAGAAATACTTGGGCGTAGTGAGTTGGACAAAGAATGAAGTGTCGGGCGGAAAATCTCTGTTCCGAGGTTGTGTCAATTTATTGTCAACAATTTTTGGCTATTCATGCGTACGGGCAGAGGCACTCAAGGCTTGAAAGCTATGGCCATTTTTGTGCAAATTCATATCTTTTCCGGAGTCCTCGTTGTTGCAGTTTTCCAGAGCCAAGTGCTCAGCCTTTACATTTGTGACAGTTTCAATACAAAGAATTTTTGCATCCAACATAAATTTCTATAAGAAGGAGGCTTCCTTTCAAAGCCCTTGGAGCAAGAAGGAGGGAGCATTTGTATTGAAAACGCAGTGATGCGGGAGTTTTTGCATTTTGGGCATTCTTCTGCACCTACCTTCATGTTTATTTTCCTGCACACGTGGTGCTGATGCGCATTTTTCTGTGCTTCAAACTATTTTGAATCTGGGCCCTATGCATGCGCCCCGTTGCTTTCCGAAGGAGTACAACAATTGACTCACAGGTCGCTATTTCGGATGAGGTTTTCATTCCGTAGGGCTCAAAGCAGTTGATGAAAACAATATTTCCTAGCACGCACGCAAGTGAAATGAACTGACTGACGCCGAAAATAAAGAGAAAATAAGAAAGAAATAAAGAAGGTTAGCTCATGTAAGTACCGGCTGGCTATAGTGTGCTGGGGAAAGGTGTAAACAGAAAAGGTAATCAGCTCGAGAATATGGCGTATGGCGATGGAGGCTTATAGGAGAAAAACAGTGATAACTTTTTTTTTTGTCTCGCTGCTCTGAGTCTCACTGAATAAAAAGTTCTTGCTGATAGCGTCAAATACATTGTGATATGGACTGTCACGTGTCCAGTAATTACGTACAGGGAGTGTATTGAAGTACTCACACAGTAGAACATTTTTCACAGCAGGAGCGCAAAAATTTCCGCTGCGCAGTACTTTGGGCGTAAAGTCGAAAGCCTGGTGTGATCTTGCTCGGAAAGAAGACACTGAAAACATCTTGTTGTGTTGCAGCATTTATGCTTAGCATATAAAAGATTACGAGATAAATTATGCGCTCTGGACAAACGGTCACTCTCATTGGGGAGAAAGTTGAGCCCCTACGGAACAATTGAACTGCAAGAGCGCGCTGTTAGCTCCTTGAAATAATTAATTTTTGATAGAGACAAGAATTATATATAATTACTGCATTGTATAGTATCCCTTCTGTGCCTGCGTTTGTGTGTGGTATTTTAATGTGTTTTTGAAGTGCCCTTGATCTTTACTTCATTACAGCCGGTGGTGTAAGCATTTTCATTATTGTATGGTACACTGTGCTTCCTTGACATACAATCGAATTACAACTGACTGTTATATATTGTTGATCCACATTACTTACTTTGTAAATTCTGTCTTGTGACGTAGCACACGCCTATTTGAACTTTATGTGACTAATACATCAGCACTTTTCAACCTATATTTATTTTTTATGTTGATATTGTATCTCTTTTAATGTGTGTCTGCTTTAACCAGTCTATCATTCTTATGTACTGTCTCCGTCTTTTTTGTATCTTTTTATCAGGTTTGTTATTTATAATTACTGTTTACCTAAGAGAGAAGGAGCAGCGAGCATCGACATGATGCCAACTTCTCCTGCTCACACATAAAATCTAAAAATAAATATTCATCTAGAAAAAGATAATTACTTGCTTTCACCAACTTGAAGGAAAACTGATTGAAGAATGATCTTATGGTTCGACGCTGAGATATAAGATCGATTTACTACGTCGTAAGTAGGCAGAAAAAAATTGGGAACATTATAAGAAGCTTCAATAATTCCTTCGGCTCAGAACGCAAATCTCGCACACTAAAATTCAAAGATACCTAGAAAAGCCCGGGAGACGACATTATCTCAAAGAAAGTTTCCGAAGGTAGTAATTATACGCATACACGCAATGCTCAAGATAACCAGTGCCGCGAATTTGATAAGATTTGTTCCTTTCATTTAAAAGAAGAGGTTAAAGCATAGTAAATCTGGAAAGAATGTTTTTATTTGTGCTAAGTATTGGTTAAGTGCTAAATTTTCAAAAAGTTATAAAGGCAAATGTTAGGATTACAACGTTCTGTAACTGAGAAAGAAAAAAAGATAAGCCGAAATAAATCATAAATTTGGCATTGGGACGTACTTATTACATTCGTAAACATTGTCGTTACATGTAATCTCTAAACAGATATATCAGATTTGTCCGCTTTGGATGCTTTAATAGATTACATATCTGCTTTTAATGTAGAGTTAGGGATTTGTATACTTCATAATTCTATCTTCTTGGAACGTGTGAATTTCATTAAACTTATAATGCGAAAGCATTCTGTGCCCCATGAAGCGGAAAATCCGGCGTCCAGAGTTAACATCCGATGGTACTGAAACCCTCGTGACCAAGTCAGAACGCCAGGTTCCTGGCGCTGGACTTCCTGCGCCCCACATGCGACATCCCATGCGAACCCACACCCCAAAAAATTGACTGTGTCCGATTCGAAGATTGACGACCCACGTTCCAAACCGACCTGATCCCCTCCCAAAATTTGGGTGGACCACCTGCAAAATTGAGTTTGCCCAATTCGTAAATAATGAGGGGTGTGCCAAGTCAATAAAATTGACTTGGCACACCCCTCAAATTTGGGTGGACCACTCTGAAAATTTGCTTTGCCCAATGCGAGCACATGACCAAGTGAAAAGCATCGCGCCTGAGTCATACTGCTTTCACATTCAATACACGTTAGGAGACTTAAACGCCACTAAGTTTTTGTAAAATGTCATCATCGTCATCATAATTATCATCATCATCGTCATTATCATCATCATCATCATCAGCCTCTTTTATGTCTACTGCAGAACGAACGCCTCTCCCTACGATCTCCAATTACCCCTGTCCTGCGCCAACCAATCCCAACTAGCGCCCGCGAATTTCCTAATTTCATCGCTCCACCTAGTCTTGTGTAGTCCTTCATTGCGTTTTCCTTCACTTGATACCCATTCCGTAACCATAATGGTCCAGTGATGATCTAACCGGCGCATTACATGACCTGCCCAGCTCCATTTTTTCCTCTTGATGTCAATTAGAATATCGCCTTTACCCGTTTGCTCTCTATCCAAACCGCTCTCTTTCTGTCTCTTAACCTTATGCCTAGCACTGCTCGTTCCATTATTCTTTCCTCGGTCCTTAACTTGTTCTCAAGCTTCTTTCTCAGTCTTTAAGTCTGTGCCCCATATGTCAGCACTGGTAAAATGCACTGATTGCACATCTTCCTTTTCAATGGGGACTCAGAAAAGCTTCCAGTCAGGAGCTGGAAATGTCTGCCATGTCTGTTGTTGTTGTTAAAAACTTTATTCAAACAAAGGTGTTGGGGACGCGCAGGCCCCTGGGCCCCCGCACAACTGTACTCCACTCAAGTGTTTATGTTCCGTAGGTCCATAACACTGGCAACCCGGCTGCCATATGTGATCCAACCCATCTTTATGCATCTGTGAATTTTCTTCACATGATCAGGGTTCCCTGTGATTATATGACCTAGGTAAACATACTCTTTCACACACTCTAGAGGCCGACTGGCGATCCTGAACACGTGTTCATTTGCCCGGCTATTTATCATTATCTTTCCTTTCTGCATATTAATCTTCAACCCGACTCTTACACTCTCTCTCTTAAGCTCCTCAATAATTTGTTGTAAATCATCTGCAGTGTTGCAAAACAGAACAATGTCATCGGCAAACCGAAGGTTGCTGAGATATTCGCCGTGGATTTTTACTCCTAAGCCTTCCCAGTCTAATAGCTTGAATACTTCTAAGCATGCAATGAATAGCATTGGATAGATTGTGTCCCCCTGTCTGACCCCTTTCTTTATAGGTATCTTCCTGCTTTTCTTGGGTAGAATTAAGGTAGCTGTAGAACCTCTCCAGATATTTTCCAATGTAGTTACGTAAGCGTTCTGTACTCCTTGATTACCTAATGCCGCCATGATCGTTGGTATCTCTACTGAATGAAATGCCTTTTAATAATCTTTGAAAGCCATATAGAGAGGCGTATTATACTATGCGGATTTCTCGATAACCTGTGTAATGACATGGATGTGATCCATTGTACAGTATTCCTTCCTGAAGCCCGCCTGTCCCCTTGGTTGACTGAAGTACAGTGTTGCCTTTATTCTATTGGAGATTATTTTGGTAAATGTTTTATATAATACTGGAAGTAAGCTAATGGCCCTATAATTTTTCAATTCTTTAACGTCTCCCTTTTTGTGGATTAGTATAATGTTTGCAGTCTTCTAGTTTTCTGGGACCCTTGCAGTCGATAGACACTTCGTATAAAGAGCCGCCAGTTTTTCCAGCGTTATGTCTCCTCTATCGTTGATTAAATTGACTGTTATTCCATCTTTTCCTGCCGCTCTTCCTCGTTTCATGTCTTGCAAGGCCCTTCTGACCTCACTGCTAACTATAGGAGGAGTTCATGTATCGTGTTCATTACTGTTTCGAATTGAGTTATGGTGACTCCTCTGGGTACTGTACCGGTCAGTATAGAATTCCTCCGCTGCTTTTACTATATGTTCGAGATTTCTGATGATATTACCCTGCTCATATTTCAGTGCATACATCTTGGTTTGTCCTGCACCAAGTTTCTTTCTCACCGATTTCAGGCTGCGTTCATTTTTTACGGCTTCTTCAGTCTGTCTCACGTTATAGTTTTGAATATCCCTTATTATCGGCTTGTATATCAATTTTAACAGATCCGCAAATTCTAACCTATCTCTTAAGTTGGACACTCATTTTTGTCTTTATTTTATTAGGTAATTTGTTACTTGGGAGAGCTTGCCTACTGGTTGCCTTGGTGCCTTGCCTCCCACTTCAATTCTGCCTCAGAAGCAACCTAGTTATGGTTCCATTCATTAGCTCTATGTCATCAACATCTCTCTGTTCTAAGGCTGCATATTTGTTTGCAAGTACCAGCCTGAATTTGTCTGTTTTTGCCCTCCTGCCTCTAGGTTGACCTGTTTCTTCTTGACCAATTTAGCTTTTTCTCTCTTCAAATTGAGGTGAATCCTAGTCCTGACTAACCTGTGATTGCTGCACTTCACCCTACCTATCACTTCTACATGCTGCACTATGCTGGGATCAGCAGAATATATAAAGTCAATTTGAATTCTTGTTTCAGCATTAGGGCTTTTCCAGGTCCCCTTTCTGTGGCTACGCTTCTTTGGAGAAAGTGTTCATTGTTTGAAGCTTGTTCCTTTCTTCGAATTCTACCAGCATCTCACCTCTGCCGTTCCTAGAATCGACGCCGTAGCGGCCAATTGCTTGTTCACCAGCCTGCTTTTTCCCCACTTTTGCATTGAAGTCGCCCATTACTAAAGTGTACTAAGTTTGCACTTTTCTCATCGCTAATTAAACATCTTCATAAAACAGGTCTACTTCCTCATAATCGTAACTGGATGTTGGAGCGTAGGCTTGTGCTACCTTTAATCTATACCTCTTAATAAGTTTGATTACGACTACAGCTACGCTTTCATTAATGCTGAAGAATTCATCAATGTTGCTCGCTATGTCCTTCTGGATTAGGAATCCTACCTCGTATTGTTTCTTATCTAGGAGACCTCTATAGCAGAGGACATGTCCGTAGAAAATATATGAGGCCTTAAAGAAAAATTATGCTTCTTGTTGTTCGACTTTAATTTTCATTCACGAAATCAATACACGTTTTCGACTTGGTCTTACGGATGTGTCTATATACATAGCGAAATCAGAGGCCCCCCCACTTGCAAGGTGAAGGTTCCTCCAAAATACAGGTTGCGAGTTTTGTTGAAATAAAGATAGGATGAGGGGAGGGAGGAAGTTCTAATTTTATATTTGGCATACATGTTCTAAATGTGTTCATGATCATTTTGCTGTGTAAATGTACCTTGTGTGCGTGTTTTATGGCCAATCAAATGCTATTAGGCGTTGTTTAAGCACAGCCATTGATCTCCACACTTCAAGATAAGGTTTCTATTTTTTTCTCTTTACAAGCGGCGAGGACACCACGATCAATCGGTAGCATTGCGAAACACAACTGTGCCAGATATTGAAACCAGTATTATTTGCCAGCGCGTGGGTGCGTACAGTGACACAAAATAGTTCATCAGGCGTCAAAATGAGACTCCTTTTCAAGCATGTCTTCGCGAGGTACTCTCGTGAAGATGTTCATGGTCACGCATAGTGTGTAGTGTTGTTTAGGAAGCCACTATTTACACACACACACACACACACACACACACACACACACACACACACACACACACACACACACACACACACACACACACACGCACACGCACACGCACACGCACACGCACACACACACACACATACACACGCACACGCACGCACACGCACACTGCAAGGCCCAGCGTCGCCATGTGTTGCCTTCCTACATGCTTGTAGCCAGGATGCGGCAGGCGTCTTTTGATTCCTGTAATGCCGATGGCATGAGTCCCCCTCCGACTAACCATCGTCTCGATGCGTACAAAAGGCCTGCTGTGGCCAGCAGCTCTAGAAAGGCAGAGCTCAAGGTATGGTCAGCGCTAGGCATGGGCAGCTGTGCTTATTTTGTTATTCAATTTTTTTTCATGGTAAGGCATCATTCGTACTACATGTATGACTTCTGGGTGAATTCTCCATCGTGTGGAACATACTTGACCTTCAGGAATTTTGTCGTAGCTTAAAGAACTTAGCTGGCAAAGTACGCTATAGGGACCAAAACAGGCGCGCAGTAACTTTTCCGAAAGACCGGGCGTACGTAGTATAGGCGTCCATATCCACACCTTGTCTCCGGAATTGTACTGCAACTCTCGCCTTAGTTTATACTGGTTTGTGTCGACGTATTGTTGCTGTACGACACGGACCATTACCCACTACCGGGCTTCTTCTGCCCGTTGTATGTATGAATGACGTCCGGGCCGTCTTCAATGGTGCTGTCGTTTACCGGTAACATCATGGCTATAGTGTCGCTGTTACTGTCCGATCGTAAACAAGTTCAGATGGCGTGAAATGTGCCGTCTCTTGCGCTGCAGTATTGTACGCAAAGCTAGCTTATGTAGAGTACTGTCTCATGTTCGATGTCCTAAGTCCAACTATAATGAGATCATGTTAGCGAGCATTCTGCTGAGCCAGCATGTCTCGCGAAAAAAATCTGCTGCGAGAAAGACATGGGCCGTAAAATCTTAACTCACTTTTCAGAGACCGAGAGCAGCAGCGAGAGCTTTTGCAGCATGGTTACTATGGCAACGTTTAGGTTTGGCACACCGTTCCCAGTGCTGCTTTGTGAAAAACACCACGTCACTTCCACCACATTCCCTTCAATTGATCCGAGCTTGCCGGGGCTCTCCTACGCTTTCCTTCCTCCATGCTATGTTATGGCTAGGGCTGTCAACTTTCGCGTGGGCGAAGTTGGGAGGCTGGGGAGAGGGTGGGGGGGGGGGGGGTAGGGGAGAAGCGAGGGTAGGGTGACTGTGAGCGATTCACCTTGTCAGTGCCAGGAGCCGCCAGTCTGTGCCAGCAACAAAATCGAATATTTTTAGACCCACCGCGTCGCGTAGTATAGCTGCCTCACTAATATGGCTGCCAATACGGATAGAGGTACATGCACTGTGAATGGTTAGGCCCTACAGAGGAAACCAAAGCTCGACAACAGCGAAATCGTCTTTATGTTTATGACAAGGAAAGAAAGCACACAAAAAATGTGCAAACAAGCTCTCAGATATTATAAAAAGCAAACATGGTCTACTTATTACAGTAGAAAATAAAGCAAAAGTTCTGACATTTAGTCGTTGTGACTGGACCAAGTTAGTACCCGGGACGTTTACTCAAAAGTTGGGACTGTCCCTATATTTTCAGGACGGTTGGCAACCACCTATGACATGATGTTCCAGATCAGGCAACTTTGTTTTTGCACTATATGCGGGACCGGCTTACCTTACCCGCCAAGAAACCAATCGTGTGGGCGTATAACACTTTGGGAAGAAGGTGCACAATGCATCGAATCACTAAAGACATATAGCGCATTAAGAGGCATCGTCGTTGCTTATACATCTCTTCTCGACATTCTTGCAGGGACAAACAAACCTCAAACATCTCCTTAGTCCTCTTGAGAACGTTACCTCGACTTCTAACCGCGGGTCATTTTCATAAACTCCTGTATATCTACTCAGCTTGTGAATGGTGTAAAGCATAAAACTGCGTTATCTTAAATAGGCAACCGGTGCGATGCATAATAATAGGCACTGCATGAAATAAGGCATTGCAAAGATTTACGACAATGAACGTTCTACGCATCGGATTTAGTCTTGTCGCATTAACCGCTTGACGAAAACTTAGATTCAGATCGATTCCTATATGACCTTCGTATCGGTATTCTTTTTTTTTCTTTACTGCTTGTTACTGCTTTTACTACTTGTATTTTTCTATTTCCAATTTTTTACCATGTTAACAGATCAAAACGGTGTTTGTTTGTACGTCCGGTATTCTGTTAATTTTATTACGCCGTCGACTATCAGCACGACCCTTACACTCACTGCACGCCTAATAACAACAAAACTACTCAACGTAGCACTGTCTATGAGATTACGGCAATGGGTGGTTGAAATTCGCATGCAGAAACAAGTGAGAAAGTGTTAAATTTTTCGGCCACGGCGGCCGCATTTCGATGGGGGCGAAATGCGAAAACACCCGTGTGCTTAGATTTAGGTGCACGTTAAAGAACCCCAGGTGGTCAAAATTTCCGGAGTCCTCCACTACGGCGTGCCTCATAATCAGAATGTGGTTTTGGCACGTAAAACCCTAAATATTATTATTAAAGTGTTAAATTTTTGTGTTTGATCAGATTATCAGATTACACATGGTTCGGCGAAAACAGACAGCCGATAGAAGCATCGATAACATTCTAGAAACTTCCGATACATGTAGACGCATCCTGCGCTGAGCGATAACATTCCTTAGGTGGTGAAAGCGCTCACTCACAAAAAATAAACGAGTTTACGTGTTAATATCAAATTGAGCGCAGCTGAGCGGTCCTTCGAATTATGAACTACTCGCGGGCAACGGAGCGCGTTCAGATGCTTCGCCAACGCCTCCTAGATAGCACTTGGCCGTTTCACTCCGATCTGTGAGGTCATGCTACTTTGTCCAACTGCCAGAGAACCAAAGGCGAATGCTCCCGTGTAAGCCGCGGTGATTTAGACGTCACAGCTTTCGTCACGCCGGACACCGCAATGTAAATTTCGGGTGCAGTAGCGTGATGCCAAAATGGCCAAGTAAGTCAAGGTGATTCGGTCACCACGACTTTCGTCAGGCGGGGTATAGCAATTGAAATTTCGGTCGAAGAAGCGCTATTTCGTATCCCAAAGTGCAGTCCTGATATCTAGGAGGCACTGGTCCAGCCCAGTGGGCAAGATACTCGGCTTCTGAGCGTGCAGTCATAGGCTCAAAACTCAGGAACACCAAAGTATTTTTGTTTCTTGCAAACTTATTCTGTTTTTATACATTCATTTCTTGAAGCGATTACCGAGGCGAAGTTAGAACGCAAGCAAGAGCTTGCGTGGTCAAGGAAGCCGCAGATAACATAGGTATCCGAGGGCGACGTGGCGTCGGTGTGATGCCTTCACCCCTCACTCAGCACCTGCGGCGCCAGCACTGAAACAGGTGTTCCCTTCGGCCGCTTAGATCTGTTGAGGCGCGCAAGTGACGTGGCATTGCAGCCAGTGGGGATTTAGGCACCATTTCGCTGCTAAAGACGCCGCCTTTCTGGATCAATTGATCCATGCGCATCAAAATGGGCCAATCCATGGATTTCTGTGGCAGATTCTATGCAGTCCTTTTGGAAGCGGCAAGCAATTTCAGCACAAATTAGAGCAACAAAACGGGCATGCTACTTATCTCCTGTTTATTTTGGTTGCGGTCATCATTTGTTCTTCGTTACGCTACTTAGTTGATGTAAATACGCAAACATTAGGGTTTAAATGCTTGGTCCTCGCGACACAACAACATAGAAAGTAGTTTTTATCATCGTGCCGCATTGTGAGCACGTTAGGATTACAGTGTCATACAGAGCATGTAGACGCACTAAGCTTTAATCAGCTTACTGGAAGTAGCCGAACAGGTCTGCAAATTCACATGTGTTTGTATTTCTAGATTCAAAACAAAACATTAATTCAGAAAAAGATATACTGTACAATTTACGCTATCTAAACGTATATCAATAATCGAAGTGATGACGTAAAAGTGCGTACATCCTGCAAATAGAGTTAGGCGCTATCTGTCGCCACTTTGAAAACGTGTGTTTCTAAAATTAGTGTTAAGGTTAAAATTGTAAGTCAATAATTTTTTCACCATCGGTTTTACTCGCATGCGACATACCCTGTGGTTGTCACTGAATTCAGACATAACGCTGCAGGTGTTTTGCAATTAAGGTGACTTTTGTGACCCTTCAATCAACCAAAAGACAGCGGTGGTATGCTATCCCTCATACTAGCCTGACTTCTCGAGTAGTCATAGAATATTGTATACTTGAAACGTCCCACAAAACTGTTTCCGCATATTTGCGAACGCCATTTCTGGAATTCCACGTTATTTAGGAGGTCGTGCAAGTAAGAGCAAGCGTCCTTTTCTGGATATTTTTTTTTCTTTCTGCCGTCATGCTTTCCGTAATGAGCTCGTTTCAAACACGCTCCAACTGCTTGGTGTCGTCATTGAATGGCATTAAAGCGGTAAATAGCTTAAGGAGGACCACCGCTCGTATCACCGTGGGAGTGAAAAACGTTAGAAGACAACAGCGAAAACTCGGACCATACTGCGCCCCCCTTCCCCTTCGTAAAACAAAACAACTTACGCTTCCTGTCTTGAGCTTTAAGCAATTCCAGATTGAAAAACACAAAGCGCTGAGAGGAGCTCGGCGGCATTTGCAAGTCAGAAGCTGTGAAAGGCGCGTGCCGGAAATGGTTCGAAAATACTTACGCTTGATTTAAATAATGGAGTTGTGTACGATCACGCTCGTATTTTGTAAAAGAAAAGCGAGACTATGAAAAAGAGATTCTTCAATAGCGACAGTACGACGCTTCGTTTTCCCAACTTTATGATCAGCGCTGAAATTGTTTGCATCCGATCCGTATAACGCTATTGTCATCACCAAGGCTTTTCTTAGGGTCATTGGAGCATGCGAACGTACATACAACCAGTAAATAACGCCATCGTTGCGCCTCCGCGTATTATGGGCGTTGTACTTACACCTGCTTAGAATCTTTAATATATATATATATATATATATATATATATATATATATATATATATATATATATATATATATATATTAAATTCCTCGCCTAAAGGTCGCGGTTCACTTATGTTACTTATGCGGCGCACCCAACGTAGACATGTACTGGGCCCTTTCCAAGACGCGTTCTGTATGCGTGCGCATATTTATAGTTTTATTTTGATCGCTCTCGTTGCTCATGATGACGGCAATCTTATGCACATATAACGGCGTAATGTATTCAGGAAGCAGCTATCCACCCCGACCTCTTTTTCCCATATCGCATCATGGAAACTATTTGGAAAGCACATCATGGCATCTTACTGTTTTGACCATGTAAGCTTTGACATATAGCCAATATGGAACCGCGCTGCGTTTCTATTCTTGTTTTGCTCTCTGATAAGTTGCCACGGCAATGGAACCGGGTAAGTGCATTCAGAAAATGAGAAGCACCAGCGATCACGGTGCCATATTGGTTTGATAGACGGTTTCATATGTTGTCACTGACATGCATTTATTGGGAGGATTGATTGTTCTGTCTCGTATTCTACTTTGTGTTTATAGAATGCACGTGCCCAGCTTTACGCAAATGCTTCAAAGCAGGTCATCTACGTTTTACTACGCTTACCTCCATGGCAACATTTGTGTCCACTTGGCACTACCATCTTCAATCACTCGAACAAGGTATGATACAGAAAACTAATACAAGATACAAGTGCTGAGTTAGAGACTTAAGACTTATTTTAACAAAATTGTGCTAGAAGATCTGCGTAATAGTACTCCATTAACGAAGACAAGTAAATAAAAACTGTTTGTACTGCGTATCAAGAAGTAAACTTTAATGTACGTCAAATGTAGAAATAAAATTCACAATTAGCGTCCACGGTTATACCCTGCAACGGATAGTCTGTTATATATTTCAGCTCACTACAGGTGCATAGAAATATCGTGGTTACCTCGTATTGAAGTCAACGTCCAGTGGCCGTTACAACATCTAGCGTGCTGCGGTTTGGGATTGTGCCGAGCTCCCTATGCCATTGTTAACGCCAAGCTACCAGCAGCAGTACCCGAGTCACTGCACACACTATGGACCATTTCTTGGTAGCGGCATTCATCTCAAGATATGATAAGTGCTCTAACATTCTGCTAAACGGGTAAAGCTAATGACACTTTCTTCCGATGACAATTACGGTGACAGCTATCATGTGATTAAAAGGAAGACGTAAACCATAATTTGTAATATTGCGCATATATATTGTCTTAAGATAATTCTCGGATATGTTTTATGACACCGCAACTCCATAACCATTTACTAGAGCTATTCTTTTAGGCGCCAAGGTAAGCCTAAAACTATATTGAGTTCTATACGTGAAACTTGCTGCCCAAAAATGTTCTTGGGCACTCGCAGTCACAGGTTCATTACTTACAGATCAAGGCAACGGTTCCGTGATTCCACCGCGCGTATGGGAAAGACATTGGCGAATTTGCTCAACCAACCGGCACTGAGGAGGATGGTCCTGGATTTGCTTATTCGTTCCTAATCAGCGCACCTTATTGTTCACTCTTTCCTAATAAGGTCACCTTTATACCCAGAATTAAACTTCTATTTTAGTCTTTGACATGTAAACGCTACTCAAAATTGCCGCGGCACTGGCCAATCGAGGCGCTTTGCGCGTATTTGCGGGCTTCTTTACCGCTCACATAAAATTACTTTTATGTAGCAAGTATTGAGGAACAGATAGCTGTATCGGGAGTTTTTCATCTTGCTGTATTCCTTCATTGTCACTTTTCATTTAATTATAATATTCCAGAAGTTCATTAATTCATTAAGACTAATTATGTTATAGTGTGGAAGGCAAAATATTGTCTATCTCCAAGTGGCGGCAAACAACACTGCATTGATTCTGCCCATCTAGGTGGAATTTGCATAATTTTAAATCTTGGTGCATGATAGTTGGGACACCCTGTATATTTAGATAATTCGTAAAAGGCTACACCTTCATCGCTCGGAACGGCTGCGACGCTTCGAGACCTAGTCATCGGACTACATTTTGCACTCTTATAGGGCATGCATTCACTTTCAGGCTAAATACGGTATAAACAAGACCACCTAATACGCTTCAATATGCTGTTCCGAGGAGATAGTTGAGGAAGCATTAAATTATCTAAAAACATCTGATTGATTAAGAAAACTGAAATAACAAAAACAGCGCATTGAGCAGTCCTACTCATAAAAAAATGAACAACGCTAAAATATATGTTAAGACCGCGACGCTACCGCATCTTCTATACATTTTTCTTTTATGAAGCGCAGCTATGAATGATATGGCGCAGTGTTCAAAGAAGTTTACTGAGTTGGCACATGTACTCAAGTTTATTTACCAAATTTCTATAGCTAAACGGCTGCACAAAAGGTAAATGTGGATGTTTGACATATTTGTAACAGCTTCGTTTCACTTAGCCGTTTACTTTGACATGTTGCAAATAAAGTATAAATATCAACTACACGCAACGTGCAACAACTAGAAAAAAATATTTATACACACCGCCGTAAATGTTCCTCGCATTCTTAAAAAAAATAACAATAACGCTACATATGAGTCCTACTACCCTCCAAGACTGCTACATATGCCTGTCTTGATCGATGCCTGTGTTGTTCGGCAGCTCTAACTGAGTATTAGAGGCTATAAAACGTTCGTAAGGCTTCAATCTTTACGCCGAAGGCTCGCAGGTTTGTCCTCTGACCCGCTTCGTCTTTGTCTCAGCTGAACCGCTTTCCCTTGGAAAATGAAAACACTGCCAGCCTTGGGTGTCTTCCAATGAAAAACGTCTGCACCAAATGCAGCAACAATGTTCTTCCTTGGCTGAGCGTTAGTTCATGATTTTGAACAAACTTCCCGAGCCTACTCTAGGAAACACCAGAAAACAGCTTATATTTGCCCGCCCATATACAATCATCGTCAGTGTTGACTGGAGCGTAGCGTTAGAGCATTTCGATTTTTTTTTATCTACGAAGGTAGCGTCTTGTCTTCCACTACGCATTGCTGTGAAAGTCTGTCATGGCAATGCATGTTCCTTCCAAGCATGATTAGTGTTAGAACTTCTACTGCTTTCTTTTGCAAAGTAAATTCGGTGGAATAAACTCTTGAGGACGTGTTTCATTTACGCCTGAAATTCTCCGTACGTCGTCTTTATTTATTAGCAGGCTACTCTTACAAGGCAGTAAACTGACACTTACTTTGGGTTGTTCACGAATGGGAAAGTGTCAATTAAAAGAAATACCCGTCATTGTTGCTTAGTGGCTGTGGTGTTGGGGGGCTAAGCCCGAGGCCACGGGATCCTGTCTCGGCGACGGCGGCCACATTTCAATGGAGGCGAAATGCAAACACACGCGTGTACTTAGATTTCGGTGCACGTTAAACAACCCCAGGTGGTCCAAATTTCCTGAGACGCCCACTACGGCATGTCTCATGATCATATCATGGTTTTGGCACGTAAAATCCTTCAATTTAATATGAATTTTTGTTATGACAAATGTCCCAACTTGCATTGCTTTAGCCCATACTTGATGCACAGATGTAAAAGATTGTCTATGTTACTTTCCACAAAACGAAGGACATGATAAATTGCTACTGACAACTTCGCACACAAGGTTATTCACAAAATGATTGAAAAGAAAAAGATGCTTCAAGTTTTGTGGCGAACCTGCTATAACCTCTCTGAACACCTATTACCATCTATACAATATGGCATAAGTGGAAAGTGTTCGAAAACGAGATGGCACCCTGCTAACCACTGCAGCAAACAGCCAATTGCACACCATATGCTCATGAAGAGAACTAAATGTAAAGGTGCCTCGTGGGGAGAGCCCCAACAAGACGCTGTCACTAGGCCTCCTAATTTTGCTGCCATCTTCGAGTGGTAACACCAAGCGAAGCAGAGGAACAGATAACCACGTAATTCTACCGATGCCTTATTTATCTCACCATCGGTGAGCAGAAAATTAATACCAGCCGAGGGTTGACTTCGAGCTGAAATTTCAGGTTCTGAAGTTACGTATGCAGCATTTCAAACCATAAAATAAGAGGTAATAGAAGAAAACTGTGCAACCATGTAAAACCCTGCTAGGGCACCGTGGAAACTACGACTCTCGTGCCCTTATATCAGCCCACCCCAAACTTGGCACATATTTACAAACTCTTCATAACAGCAAATGCCAGCGAATTGTGATGCTGTATATATACTTAGCAAAGGTGGCTCCTTGGAGGAAGACATCACTTATGCATGGAGGACGTCATTAATTCGGTTCCTGCGCTTTCTCGTGGTCACAAATAGCAAGCGAACATGGGGAAGTTGTACGCCCACCAGTTGGAATATAGAAAAGGCCATGAACTTTGTCGGCCACACGCTGTTGAAGCGCCGAGCATTCTTTACACAGTAAATTATGTTCCTACACAAAAGGATGAGAGTGTCCTTAAATGGGAAGATTATAAGTTACGGCACGCAGAGGGTAGTGCAACTGTACGAGGGGCGTAGATACTATTGCGATGCCTTTAGGCTAAACACACCGGCACTTTGCAATTAATGGTAAAGCCGCCACCGGCTTGATGTGATGCTTTGAGATGCGGGAGTGGAAGTGCCGCTTATTGCAGCTGTTTTCTTATGCCATCGTAATGCTTTCTTATACCCCTGACTATAGATGGAAAGTATTTCTGCCTTGTTTTTGGTGTGATGCAACCCTTCTAAAGCACTTTAAATGTGCTCCGCAAGATGACGGCGATGTAATTCCCTCCGAAAAGTGCTAATGTGCATCACCTGGGTTTCGGTTGGCCATGTAAATGTATCAGTTCACATTCGCATAAAGTTCTTACACTAGAGCTGTTCGCAATAGAGGTACCCAGCCAATCGTAATGCGTGACCTATCCTTAGCGAAGGCAGCTGGCCGATGGAAAACAGTATACTAACAAAAGCGTTTGTAAGTTTGATTCCCAAGGCCCGTATTCACAAAAATTTTTTACGCAAAAGCTTTCATATAAGCAGATGCTAACCATTCCGTATGCTGGACATATTATTGACGAATGCCGCCAGCGAAAGGCGAACAGAACTTACGAGAAAAATGCTTTGTGAATTCGGCCCCAGATTATTACGAGGTGCAAAATAGGTACATAAACGACGGCTTTACAACATATAGGATTGATAAGCGAAGACATTTGTGAAAAATACGGTCCGCTAAGGCCTAACATACAGAACATTTTTAAACAGAAATGAGCCATCTCGTGAGTTACGCGTGCGCTAAAGAGCACGCTAATAATAAACACCGCCCTTTAAGCTCCGTGCTTCGAGATCTCAAATTATTAGTATTTGCATGGAGTGACCTTAATTCACTACAGGACGGGCAAGGCTTATGGTGAGGCTTGCTAAGCGTTTTAATGCGATCAGCATTTTTTGCATACTTTCACCACAGTGTGGTCTGTATCCTGTTACTGGTCCTTTATTCCTTCTGTCTTTCTAAGTAATAAAAAACAAATTTGTTCGTAGTTGGTATCGAACCTGAGTCCGTAAGCCCAGCAACCACGACCACGAGCTGAGCAACGAGAGATTACTTCTCAGCGTCAACACCCATCGGCACGCCACCGGTGTCATATCAGAGGCCACTTAAACGGGGGACTTCACGCGCGCGCTCCTGGATGGCCCAGCGTGTCCAGAGGGAAGCGCGAGGTGCAGCATGGCTGCCGCACACGGCCATACATGGCGTGTTTTGGCGGTGGCTCTTTGAATTCTATCTCTTGACCTTTGAACAGATAGTTTCCTAATTATATAACAATAAACGAATCATTACCAATCCTCTCACTGATGGATATTCCCCTACCATGTGCGCCCCACTTGTGCACTCCACTTGTGCAGCCTTATTTGAAAGCTCAGTGAGAAAGTAAAGAGTGAGTGAGTGAGTGAGTGAGTGAGTGAGTGAGTGAGTGAGTGAGTGAGTGAGTGAGTGAGTGAGTTAGTGAGTGAGTGAGTGAGTGAGTGAGTGAGTGCGTGAGTGAGTGCATGAGTGAGTGAGTGAGTGAGTGAGTGAGTGAGTGAGTGAGTGAGTGAGTGAGTGAGTGAGTGAGTGAGTGCGTGAGTGAGTGAGTGAGTGAGTGAGTGAGTAAGTGAGTGAGTGGGTGAGTGAGTGGGTGAGTGAGTGAGTGAGTGAGTGAGTGAGTGAGTGAGTGAGTGAGTGAGTGAGTGAGTGAGTGAGTGAGTGAGTGAGTGAGTGAGTGAGTGAGTGAGTGAGTGAGTGCGTGCGTGCGTGCGTGCGTGCGTGCGTGTGGCGGAGGGACTCGCTAGCCACACGCTTACCCGCTCAATATCTATACTGCGGCTATGCTAGGTTGTATGTGACAGAAGCAGAAGTGAAGCTGCTTTCGGAAAACCTGGCGCAGTTTCTAAAATGAAAAGTCGAGCCCGAAAAAAAAATTACCACTACTTAGACCAACACAGGTGGCAAAGGCGATATCTCTCACTGGCGGGTCGATATATCAGGTCTGACAGGTGCGTCGGGAAATGCCTCGATAGATTATCGTATATCATGTTCACTGGAAATTGCGTGGGGTGTAGTGCTCGCTTTATATATCTTTCTAGGCCGTTTTGTTGGTTGCAAGGTTATACTAAAGGTCTGATCTGGTAAAGCAACGCCAGGCGGCTAGTGTGCGCTGCGGGAAAGCACGAATCAGAGGAGGAAAATAAAGCGCGACACTGCAGTGGGAAGCGGGTGAGTCAGCGTGTGCCAGTCTACCGCATGTGTGATCATGAGAGAGCATCGACGCCATATGGTGTTTGTTGATCACCCGAGTGCCCTTTTCTGGTGTTCGCTATATTGCACCGAACACCTTTGTTTGCTGATATTCTGGCAAACGTCAGTATATTTTAGTGCTAATCGTCGTGTATTCATTTCTTTGAATTTAGCGATATTTTTCTATTTTGTCTGCTATTTTTAAATCTTCAGATTCGACATGAACCAATCTTCTCATCTCTCTCAGGTGGCGTTGTTCTTTCTTTATAGTGTTCGCTGGTATTCCTAATTCAATCGTATTTTCTTAATTTCTTGGAGTGTCGCCATCGTTAACGAGCCTTTTGTTCCGTATGGAAATAAAAGAAATCAAGTTAAATGCAGGTAGTATTGCACGTGAACAATACGATAACCTTGTTCGTGTTATCGTGTTCTTTGAGAGAATTAGCTCAACGTGATTGACGACGCTTTCGGCGGTTACACAATTATATGGCATTTCGTGTTGAACGGCAATACATGCAATCACAATATGCGTAGTGGGAATCCTTGAATAGGGATCGATACGGCAGAATGGTAATAAATCGTTTTCGAAGGAAAATAAAGCATTGATAATTTCTTCATTTTTCTTGTGGAGATGGCGAACCACGGATGACGTCGATGTCCGGAAACGGACGAGCATAGCAGCACCGTCGCGCACCCACATTGCCATCACAGACAGCTATAGATATTTTTTTTACATTATATTGTTTTCTGGCTGTCGTCATTGGGCTGGTACAATACATCTGTAAATATCTAGAACGAAGGTGTCGGCCTCTCTTGCTTTCCACTGTCGTAGAGATATACGAATATTTCATATTCCGGAATTCCATTGGCTCCTTCATTCTTTATTTCGCTTGCTTTGGGAACAGCCAGCGCGTTCTTTCTATTGCGGCAGAGGAGAGGACGATTTATTTTATCGCACTCACGAGCACAACAGCCTCTTTCCCGCTGGGAATAGATACCTGCATATCATGCGGATTCTCTATGTTGAGCCTGAAATCGAGCTATAATGAAATCGAGCTATAAATCATTATTTCTCCAAATGAAAGAGAAAGCTTCATAATGGAACGAGCCTGCGCCCACACGCAACCTCGTGCTATCGCACGCATGTCACATTTGTTGTTCCTCTGGCAGACTGTGCCTGAGACATGTTAGTAAACATGGAAGACCTGCTGCTACCTTTTTTTTATTATCACAGGTGCGCCTCTCTCTGGCGTAGTTGATAAATACCTAACGTTACCAATCTTGTATATGGCAGTTACTGCGATCAAGTCTGCACCAGCCCCGTGTTTCGGAGGGTTATACCATCAATTTCAATTAAATTTCAAGCCTCGGTTTTGTTGGGTGAAGTTGTGCGTACGCTGCTACGAAACCACTGGCCTGCACTGCGTCAGCGATGAGCTTGCACAGCCGACTCCGCGTACATCTTTTATTACCTTGTATCGAAAACACCAGAATGGGGTTCAAGTGAGAAACGAAGCACGAAATGTATAGCCCCCCCCCCCCTCCCCCTGCGCCTTTGCTGCAGAGATCGGCGTAACCTTTAAGTCCTTCGTGTTCGTCTAGCTATGTGATGCGTTATTGGTTGCTTCCTCAGGGAACCTCTGTGGTTTCTCTCTTTCGGTAGAACGAACGCGGGTCGAATTGGTTGCTTTTAGGTTGATTACTATAAAAAAGTATTGCTTTCAGATTGTGCAGGATGTGCTATCAGTGTGCTTTACAATGCAATACATACAAATAGCTTGGCGCTGCTTAAGGAAGACTTGAAATAAATTATTTTTGACGTAGCGTTAGAACGTCTCATATGTAGTTGTTTGACCCCTCCCAAGACATTCAAGATATTCTACGATATGTTATGTAGACCTCTATCGCCCCATATTATCACGCGTGCCGAAATCATAGCTCATCCATCCCCCCATCTATGATATGATGTATCGCAAGGGCACAACCATAAAGAAGATACTCGCAGAACAGCTCACGGGCACGGTGTCTCTTCTTCGTGGCTGTGCCCTTGTGCTACATGATGTCATTAAATAGGCACCAAATAGACAAGCAACATGTCCTTCGACAACGGCAAACAAGCCGCTGGGGGAAAGTTGGCCTTTGTTCGCCTCTAAACTGTTTGTACATGGACGTCATACGGGTGATCGGGCGTCAGATTACGCCCACGGGCGTAAGCCGAACGCCGTCAGCTCGCATCTGGGCATAAGGACTATGAAACTCCAAACTGACATTCTGCAAAACAACTTCATCTAAGAGTATCGCAGAGTCAAGGTGGCATGTGCGGTACCTGCAATTCGCGACGACCTACACTATGCATGTCGGGCTGGGTGATGGGCTAGCGCAAAACGCCTCCACGGCCTCGGCCATCATGAAATTTCGAATAAGGTTTGGAGCACTACACCGAGCAAAATCTGTAAAAGAATTTCCTGCTGGTCCAGTGCTATAAAAATAACAAAGTTCATTTCACCGTAGCAGTTTTTTTTTTTTTAGTGCCTGATAATTTGGACAGTTTCGTGGCATTTTACGCTTGCTAAAAAATGGTCCACTACAGTAAATGTGTTCATAGTCGGCCACCAATGGTTCTGTTATTTAGCATAGCCAGTCTGAGCGCAGTCGTAGGCTTCAGTGAGCAGCTACAGACCTTTCTCACCTAAGGTAAGCACCCAGAAAAACTATCGGAATAAACGTTCCGACCACATATGCGTAAATACAGGAATGAAATTTTCTTATTCGTCCTGTATATGAGTCTGTGGTTTCTGTAAGAAACCCCAGACATGTACACTACAAACAGATGCACATCTTGTGGCGAGGTTTCCACACTTAATCACATGTTATGGGAATGTCAGCACTTCACAAACAAGTCGGGCAGTGCCGACCCCTCTGTCTCTTTTACCGCCAGCCTCCGCTCGCGCTGTAGGATCGCATTGCTCAGCTCGAACCTGACAGCACAACTTTGGGCCGTCCAGGGAGCCGAGGAACCCGCTTCGAGACAAGGTCTCATAACCGCGTCCGCGGCGGGAGCCCAGACCCACTAAAATGACGCCGGACTCAAATCTAATTCATTTGAAAATAAAGTTTACGCTGTCTTCGTCTTGTATGAAATTCACAGAAGCTTCTTGGCCCGCCATGAAACCCAGTTCCTATGACGTTCTCCCACTAAGCACGAGCTCCTGGCTTTAGTTCCTGGTCACGCCGGCCTCATTACGATGAGGACGAAATCCGAAATTACCAGTGTTCCGTGCTTTTGGGCCCATGATAAGAAATTCCTGGTGGCCGCAAAAAAAAATATGGTAGCCACCCCTATTACGTTTCTGGTTTCCCGCTAGTTTTTAATGGTACCTAGAACCATTAAACATCTATCCCGATGCCATGACAGGCTTTCGTCGAGGTCGCTTGTCCATTGACAACGTCATTGACATCGCAAACTGGGTCCAAAATAAAAAAAGCCTCAAGCGCCTATCTGCAGCACTTTTTCTTGATATGAGAGGAGCATATGACAACGTCTCCGATGAGGCCATACTGAACTCACTTGAGGCTGTTGGACTTGGTGGCCGCATATATCAATTGATTCGGGACTACTTGACTGAGAGGCGCTTTTTCTTACAGACTGAGGACTGCCCAACTTCAGACCATTACACCTGCCGTGGTGTGTCGCAGGGTGGAGTGTTGAGCCCTATTTTGTTCAACCTCGTCCTGGTAGGACTGGCGGAGTATCTACCACAGACAGTTCATGTCTCAATATACGCCGACGACATTTGCATCTGGGCCTCTGCGGTGACTCGTCCTCAGCTAAGAGCCAGGCTACAGCGGGCGGCAACCACGACGTTGCACCTCAACAGCAGCAACAATTGCCATCACGGGAGACCATATAATCCAGACACATGTAGCTGTCGACCCTCCCAGAGCGCATATTCGTCATCTGTCAAGGATCCCCGACCATAATGTGGCCTCCCTACCAGCCGAGGTACCTCAAGCGACCTTTTCACGAATGATTAGCGCTCATCAAGAGTGTATACCGACATCGCTTACATCGGCGGCGAAGCCTACATCTCCCTTATGGTGCCCGCGACAGCCTCAAGTGAATTTTGCTATTCCTGGAATTACAAAAAAAGTCCAATCATCCAGCGCCGGCTTACGCTCCTATTACTTACGCTCCTATTACTGCACCAGACGTATCATGACCACATTCATACATTTGCCGATGGTTCTACCTCACCTACCAGCTCAAGTGCCGCTTTCGTCGTTCCAGATAGGCAGGTTACAGTTGGATTCAAATTGTTACACATGACTGCATCTATGTCGGTAGAACTTGCAGCTCTCCATGCCGCTATGACGTACATCACCGAACAGCCAACAGAGAAGTGGGTCGTATTTCGTGATTCTAAGGCAGCTCTTCACAGTAAAAATTCTGCGTTACATCACAGAACTTACGAGCAGCTGATATGTGACATGAGGGAAGAGCACCACCAAGCTCTGGAAAGAGGACACCGCATTATACTTCAATGGATTCCTCCTCACTGTGGCATCGTCGGCAACAACCTAGCTAACAAGGCTGCCCGGTGTGCCCACGAAGATACCAAGACGCGTCCAACACCTTTAGCGAAGTCGAACGCTGCAAGGGTTCTTCGCCTACTTGCACGCAAGAAGTCACAAGGTCTCTGGATTTCAAGTGCGTTCAATTGCAGATTACGCAAATTGGAACCCACGCTACGGCTACAACTATCACCTAGCCATTCCCACGGCGAAACAACCTTGCTGTGCCGCTTGTGGCTGGGAGGGGCGTTCACGAACGCATACTTCTACCGTATAGGAATGGCCGAGAGTCCGAATAGCGACTCCTGTGGGTGCGAGGAAACCATCGAGCACCTATTGTGTACCTGCCCTCGCTACGATGTCCAATGCCTCTCTCTACGGGCAATTTTACACCGACTGGAATCGAGACCGTTCACCGAGTCAAAGATACTCGGACCGTGGCCACACCCGTCACTGGCTCGAAAAGCGATTCGTGCACTAGTGCAGAACTTGAAGTGCACCGGTTTAAGAAACCTTTTATAGTGTCCTTGTGTGTGGTGTCCCTCCTACACGTACTCAGTGCTTACTCTCTCTTTCTTCCTCTTTCTATTCCCCTTTCCCCCACCCCCAGTGTAGGGTAGCAAACCGCATGCTGTTCTAGTTGACCTCCCTACCTTTTCTATCCTTGTTCTCTCTCTTTCTCTCTCTGCTAATTTTTTTCTGCTGATAAACAACATCATTTTCAGATAACCGTTTTCAGACGTAGAACACTCTACTGGAGACTTGTTGCTCTCTCCAACAGTTTAGGCAGAATGACGGCGAACAACATTGGAGCTTCGCTTTTATCGGCAAAAACAGGCAGATTTGAAGTGGTTTAGTTGTGTTTTTATTGTGATAACAATTTCATGGTACTATAGGCGAATTATCGCAGTCGTCGTCGTCGTCGTCGTCGTCGTCGTCGTCATTATGCTCCGTAAAGTGTCCAAATGAGAAAATAATGAGCGACCTACGCGACATATATGTGGCGGTCCAGGGAAAACACGGGGAATGCGGGAGATGAAAATTCAAGACCATGAGCAAAACGAGAACAAGGTGAAAGCAGGAGCCAATATTTCGGCAAGTGGATCTGTCTTCTTCAAGGCCTTGAAGAAGACAAGTCCACTTGTTATAACGTTGGCTCCTGCTTTCACCTTGCTCTCATTTTGCTCATCGTCATATGTGTGGCGGGTGTGATAGAAAGTATCGAGGGTGAGCCATGTAGGTTTATGGCTTGATGCGCACCGTCTTCTCGCGCACCCAGTGTTGAAGGTTGTATGATTAAGCGCACGGTAGTGGATGAGAGGGCCCGTCTCCTCCTCCCGCCGGCCGTGGTGGGAACGCGCGCGCCCCATATCTGGGAGGTAATCGGCGTTGGTTTGAAGTGATAACAGTGAGCCGAGATGGCCGGTGGTTTCATGTGCGTGGTCTTCCTGCGTGTCTAGTGCTGGAGGCGACGTAATCTCAACTGGAAACTCGGTGAAATGGGAGGCAGCTCGAAGCGCTCGCTCTCAGTTTCCGGCGCTCTTCCTCACGCCAGCGTTATGACAACAAGGGTTCATAGTCATCGTGTGTGATCCGTTCATGCTTGCCTTTGTGTGTTGGCACAGTGCTTGTTAATTAGTAAGCGAATGTTTACAGCTGGTTGTACAGCCGATAAATCTACGAACATTGATTCGTGTAGTTTACTAATGCTTTGCTATCGCTAGCAATATACTTCACCTCTAGGGAACGGCTGTAGCTTCTTCAATGCCATTAGTTTTTTTAGCATATACTGACGCCACTATGACTTGGTACTGTTCAAGCGCATGACTCTCATGTCAGACTTCGTATAGATCTCGGTTCCCTCAGCGCATTCGATGGGTTCGACTATGTACGCATGCCTAGAAACTCAATGTCAGCCAACGACCAGCTTGAATCTTGCAACAATCTACTGATAACAATCTACTGATACTAACAATCTACTGATAAATTGGAGGACGCGCTCTTTTACCTGATCGTGAAAATGGAAGTTTTACGCCTCAAAAGGATGCTTATTCAATTATTGCGACGCAGTTCATTCGAGGTTAAATGTCTTTAACCCCAGTAAATGCACACGTGCGCAACCACTACTTCACAGTGCAGCACGTTTCTCTGTGATTGACCTCACTCATGATTGTATATACGCCACTTTCAGTGGATCCCTTCCAGTACTGGCATGTCCTCAAATCAAAAGGAAGCCTATGCAATCACGCAGCACATCATTTCGAAATCACATGCGCTGAGGTCTAATACACTCAAACGCGTGCAGTGGCGAAAACCACAGTACGGCACGTTTCTCTATCAATGACCTCGCTCGCATTTATATATTGAAACGCTTACACTGCCTCCTTTTCACTGCTGAAACCGTTCCACCTAGGAATCCCTGAACGCCTCTAGATGTCTAAAAAAAGAAAGTGTGTTGTGCCGTGGCAGCTCACTGTCAGTACTCTGCCAAATAGGGGGATGCGAGGGAGACGTGAATGCACCAGATGCGGCATGCAAGGCATCAGCGCGTTGCTGAAAACTGTGAACCCATCCTCCAACACAGGGAAGAAAGAGAGTGTCTACGCGACTTAGGCGAAATTCGAGGCAAATGCCTACCGCAAATGATGACTAGCGAAACTTACAGACTACTCTCAGTTTTGTACATCAGGTCAGGGACTCCGAGAAAAAAGATTCAATATTTCCTCTCGATAAGTCTATAATTCCATGCATCATAAACGCATCCTTATCATATTGTGATAACACGAAATATGTAAGGATACCTCAATTTGGGCTGATGATATCACTAAAACAAGTGGTCCGAAGAGCTCATGAGAGAGGCACTTGGCGTGGAACAAGTGTTCACAGACTACGTACCCACATAAATCATGGATTTGTCACTTGACCAAACCTTCGTCAGGATGCTCAACGACTTCAGAGCCCTCATATACCTGTCTTACTTCTCCAACCCCCGTCCCCTACTTTGCGCCATATTGTATATACTGTGCCGAAGCAATGGACATGGAATGGACAAGTCAATGAACTCGTCAAACTGTCATCACCGCGATGTGTCATCACTACATAGTGGGTGGCTACATTGCGTATAGTTAATTGCATAAACGTTGACAGTCAACGTGAGATGTGTTCTGCCGGAATTGTTTGCTCGGCTGTCTGTTGACAACCTATTTAATTTCATGCTTCTATTCTGATGGGCGACTTCAATGCCAAAGTAGGCAAGAAGCAGGCTGGAGACAAGGCAGTGCAGGAATATGACATAGGCACTAGTAATAGCAGGGGAGAGTTATTAGTAGAGTTTGCGGAACACAATAATATGCGGATAATTAATACGTTCTTCCGCAAGCGAGATAGCCGAAAGTGGACGTGGAGGAGCCCGAACGGCGAAACTAGAAATGAAATAGACTTCATGCTCTGCACTAACCCTGGCATCATACAAGATGTGGACGTGCTCAGCAAGGTGCGCTGCAGTGACCATAGGAAGGTAAGAACTCGAATTAGCCTAGACCTGAGGAGGGAACGGAAGAAACTGGTACATAACAAGCCGATCAATGAGTTAGCGGTAAGAGGGAAAATAGAGGAATTCCAGATCAAGCTACAGAACAGGTATTCGGCTTTGACTCATGAAGAGGACCTTAGTGTTGAAGCAATGAACGACAATCTTGTGGGCATCATTAAGGAGTGTGCAATAGAAGTGGGTGGTAACCCTGTTAGACAGGATACCAGTAAGCTATCGCAGGAGACGAAAGATCTGATCAAGAAACGCCAATGTATGAAAGCCTCTAACCCTACAGCTAGAATAGAACTGGCAGAACTCTCGAAATTAATCAACAAGCGTAAGACAGCTGACATAAGGAAGCATAATATGGATAGAATTGAACATGCTCTCAGGAACGGAGGAAGCCTAAAAGCAGTGAAGAAGAAACTAGGAATTGGCAAGAATCAGATGTATGCGTTAAGACACAAAGCAGGCAATATCAATACTAATATGGACTAGATAGTTCAAGTGGCTGAGGAGTTCTATAGAGATTTATACAGTACCAGTGGCACCCAAGACGATTATGGAAGAGAGAATAGTCTAGAGGAATTTGAAATCCCACAGGTAACACCGGAAAAAGTAAAGAAAGCCTTGGGAGCTATGCAAAGGGGGAAGGCAGCTGGGGAGGATCAGGTAACAGCAGATTTGTTGAAGGATGGTGGGCAGATTGTTCTAGAGAAACTGGCCACCCTGTATACGCAATGCCTCATGACTTCGAGCGTACCGGAATCTTGGAAAAACGCTAACATAATCCTGATCCATAAGAAAGGGGACGCCAAAGACTTGAAGAATTATAGACCGATCAGTTTACTGTCCGTTGCCTACAATGTATTTACTAAGGTAATTGCAAATATAATCAAGAACACCTTAGACTTCCGTCAACCAAAGGACCAGGCAGGATTCCGTAAAGTTACTCAACAATAGACCATATTCACACTAGCAATCAGGTGATAGAGAAATGTGCGGAACATAACCAACCTTTATCTATAGCTTTCATTGATTACGAGAAAGCGTTTGATTCAGTAGAAACCTCAGCAGTCATGGAGGCACTGCGGAATCAGGGTGTAGACGAGCCGTATGTAAAAATACTGAAAGACATCTATAGCGGCTCCACAGCCACCGTAGTCCTCCACAAGGAAAGCAACAAAATCCCAATAAAGAAAGCCGTCAGGCAGGGAGATACGATCTCTCCAATGCTATTCACAGCGCGTTAACAGGAGGTATTCAGAGACCTGGATTGGGAAGAATTGGGGATAAGAGTTAATGGAGAATACCTTAGTAACTTGCGATTCGCTGATGATATTGCCTTGCTTAGTAACTCAGGGGACCAATGGCAATCCAGGCTCACTGACCTGGAGAGGCAAAGCCGAAGGGTGGGTCTAAAAATTAATCTGCAGAAAACTAAAGCAATGTTCAACCGTCTCGGAAGAGCACAGCAGTTTACGATAGGTAGTAAGGCACTGGAAGTGGTAAGGGAATACATCTACTTAGGACAGGTAGTGATTGCGGATCCGGATCATGAGACTGAAATAATCAGAAGAATAAGAGTGGGCTGGGTGCGTTTGGCAGGCATTCTCAGATCATGAACAGCAGGTTGCCATTATCCCTCAAGAGAAAAGTTTATAACAGCTGTGTCTTACCAGTACTCACGTACAGGGCAGAAACCTGGAGGCTTGCGAAAAGGGTTCTACTTAGATTGAGGACGACGCAACGAGCTATGGAAAGAAGAATGATAGGTGTAACGTTAAGGGATAAGAAAACAGCAGATTGGGTGAGGGAACAAACGCGAGTAATTGATATCTTAGTTGAAATAAAGAAAAAGAAATGGACATGGGCAGGACACTTAATTAGGAGGGAAGATAACCGATGGTTATTAAGAGTTACGGAATGGATTCCAAGGGAAGGAAAGCGTAGCAGAGGGCGGCAGAAAGTTAGGTGGGCGGATGAGATTAAGAAGTTTGCAGGGACAACATGGCCACAATTAGCACATGACCGGGGTAGTTGGAGAAGTATGGGAGAGGCCTTTGCCCTGCAGTGGGCATAACCAGGCTGATGATGATGATGATGATGATGGTGGTGGTGGTGATGATGATGATATACAGACAAACTTTTTAACCCCTACTGCAATAGCTACGACCCACGCATTGTGCAAATACTTCCTGATAAAAGTTCTGTAACCAAAGAATATAAAATATGCAGGCACACTGGCCCGTGCGAGTTATCTAAAGGATGCGTAAGCATTTGTTACTAATGTCCACCTCACCAGCTGGTTGCAGCCAAGCGGAAGCTGGCCACATTTAAGCCAGTCAGGAAGGCGAGCTTCTCCGACTTGTGTTAGCCTGAGCTCGCGTTCAGCCGTAGCCGAATCGGTTGAACCTCCGTATCGCGAGTTCATGCGAGTCTCAGCAGACGCAAGTTCTGAATTCCTGTAGGTCGCGATCGAACGAAAATTTTACGGATTTCTTTACGTTGATCTTTTGTCGCTTCCTAGTGCCAAATACACCCCACCACGCTGTTTGAGTCGTACGTTTGTTCGTTCGCGTTCTCTAGCGTGCTTAAGAGGCGTGCGTGGCCTGCGATTGCTCATCGCGGAAGCCAATAAAAACATTTAATGGTAGCCCCTTTCTTGTAAGGTTGGTTGTGTGTTTATATAGTGTTGGGTATTATTTCGTTTTACAGTGAAACTGTATATGGCTCACCCATCAAGATTTTTTCGTGGCGTGGTCCGCCAGCAGAATATGCTGTGCGGCAAAGCCAACTTAGTCGCGAATAAATTATAGCTCTCAATTTTTCTTCGAAAAAATTATTGTGCGAGAGCAGCTACGGCGACTCTAAAAGTACGCTGAGTTTCTCTTACTTGTCATAATTACTTAGTTTACCGTGGAGTTCTAAACGTTTCGGAATTCCCGTCTGCTTTCAATACACGTGCTTTTACGGCAGGAGCAAAGTTACAAAATATGGCTGTAACTCGTACTTCACGGAGATTATCCCAACCAAATTTTATGACATTTCACTGCTCAGGAGACTACATAAACGTGGAGATGATTATCTCAGCCGGTATGATGGATAATTCTCAGTCGCACCTTTGATAAAAGTAACATGATGCGCCACTACGCCATTCCAACAGCATCACAAAGCAACTTTGAAATGGACAGCCCCAGGTTTCCGGGATGCTCCTTTATTGCACAAGCAGGTTTGTTCAGCAATCATCCCCATTTCATAGCACATAAGAAAGAGACAACAAAAAATACGACAGTTGTTGAACATATGCAGAAATGCAGAACGCCTGGCACGGCAGGTTTTTATTTGGGCACTTCAGAAATATACACATAAAATACATAGGCTCTTTTGACAAAATTGTCCTTATTAGGTGCATGTGATCTGCATGGTGACGTACCTATTGCACGAAAAGCTCTTTGAGAACCGTCAACTTAGGTCATTGCAAATTAGCACTACAACATTTGCAGTTCTTACGGTAATAAACACAGACAAGAAAGCCCCCCCCCCCCCCCATAGTATAAATTTAATTTATGGGCATTTTCAAGGCATTCAAAGCATTCAAGGCATTTTCTCTTCTTCGCATCACGGTTATGAACAGAACAAATTTTCACGTAAACGTTTCACGAAGCTCTTAAGATGGGCTCACGCCTAATGTCGTGCTTCTATATTTCATTGCCGCAGTGGGTCAAATTATGGCTCCCGCACTGGCGTTTTGGAGGCCCGTCGACAGTCCGGGTCGACGCGGCTTGTGCAGGGATCTACGGTTTCGTCAACCCATACTTGACTACTCAATTAGCCGGTTTAACCGGTGTAAAGAAATTTATCTACCTTGCCGTCGTAAATCTGCAACCTGGTGCAGGTAGCTGAGGTAACATGGCACAATGGGCGTTACTTGGATGAGCAGTGGGTTCCGAGACCGCTTCTTTTATCGGAAGCCAAACTTTTTCAACATCCTGTGCACAATTGCCGTCAATACGTATGGTAGCTCGCTGTCCTATTCAAAGTTGCGCATCAGCATGTCGACAGTGGGGATCTCGTTTCTTCGAAAAAAATCTGTGCATGACCCTTCGCCACACTCCTCGCTCAAAGTCGTCCAGCTTTTTTTTGTGTTTTTTTGCGCTTGCGACCTCTTCCGCCAGAACGCTTCTACGAAGTCAACACTCTGCTTACTTTTTCTTTTTGCAACAGTCACTCGTACAGTTCGCTCACTCACCTTCGTTAGTTGCGTTGTCTTTCTGCCTAGAAACTTCATGATGGCTCCCTCCCCACACTCCTTGCGAAGCGGTTCTAAAACGTTTAAAACTAACATCTTCGTCTCTTTTGAGAAACAATGCACTTTGAATGAACCGCGTGCGCGAGACGTGATTGCCTCGCCAAACGCCATGTTTGCTAATTATGGCCTACTAAATCTCAGGAAGCTTCTAGTTAGTCATTTTTGAGTTTTCTCCCTACGTTCGTTGAACTGCATGCTTAAAATCTCTCAGTAATTTCTTAACAATCGGCTCAAATCCGTGCTGAACGCACGGATGAATTGATTTCCGGCGCGTTTGCAACATAATATTTGGCAATGCATGGTACCATTTCTTCAATAGTCTTGGTTGAAAGTAAAAAAAAGAAAGAAAATTGCAATACCTAAAAAATACCTACACCTTAAAATAATTGGGATGAAGGCCTCCTAGTGGGTCTTCAATTACACCAATAAGCACGACAATACCTACTGCAGTGATTAAACCAAGCAGCAGAACTTGCAGTGAGCACATTGGCGCTGCGCCGGGACACCGCCGCGGCGCGCTTCGTAGCTTTCACCCTGCTGCATTGGGTGGCAACGTATTCAGAGACGTTCATTCCAGAAAGAGCATAATGATTATTAGGAAGGTAACGTCTCTGTATTAAGCTCCATTTATCGAATTGAGTATCGTCACGTTATGGTTACGGTTGAAATCAGTCGGTAGATACTGCCAAGAGTGCGAGTTAATACCGTAATTCTTTATGGGGCAATCTTATGCCAAGAAACGCAAACAACACTCAAATCACAGAGATAGCGGTGATTGATGATGATGATGAAAAACTTTATTTATCCTTCTTTAAAGGGAAAGGGGCAATGGAATAGAGGGTGGGAAGAGGAACTACTTGAAGTAGGCCTCCTTTATCCTCCAGCCCACTCCAGGATGACCTCCTGAAGATCGGGCCGGGAGCTGCGCAAGGCAGCCTCCCACTGCTCCTCACTAGATATTAACTTCTTGAGGAAAGGGGGAAGGGGGTGCTTAGGGCACCCCCACATGATGTGGTTTAAGTCTGCTCTGGAAGAGATACAGAATTTACAAGAGGGAGAAAGGTAAATGGTGGGATGAATGCGGTGGAGGAGGTAAGGGGACGGAAAGGTGCGAGTCTGCAGCTGTCGCCACAGAACTTCACACCTACGCGGGGATTTGCCCATGAGTGGTGGAAACGTTAAGCGGTCTAATCGGTAGTGTGTGCAGATGTCGTGGTAAGTAATAAGTCGATCCCGCGCTGTAAACGGCACCTCCTCAGTGGCGAGGTCCGACACATCTGATGCCTGAGCCCGGACTGTAAATCCTTGGGCACTTGCATGAGCCGCCTTGTTTCCGGCAAGGCCCGTATTGGCGGGAGTCACAGTTTGATGGAAAGTATGGCACAGTTTGATGGATGATGCCACAGTTTGATGGAAAGGATGGGCCAAGAGTAGAGAAAGGGCTAGCTTAGAGACCCTACCCGCTCCGAAGTTATGTATAGCTGCTTTGGAGTCGCTAACGATGATTACAATCGCCAGCTGACGAATCTTGACTGACGGGTCAAGTGCATCCGCCATTTCTAGTTGTACTACAACACATTTCGGAGTATTTCGGAGTCTTCGCGTGTTCTAGCGTACATTCGAGAAAGTAGAACACAAATGGTGCCGCGCGCTCAATTCGAACAGATATAACAAGCACGCTGCAGAACTTGGGACAAGAATCAAGAAAAGTTCAGTATAAGTACGTATTGCTACAAGCTATATCTTGGTAGTGCTTATGATCCGGTAAAGAACAGATACTGCAAAATAATGCACACATGACAATATTAGGTAGCACACGGTAACATTAAAACAAAGGCGCCTCGACTGTCACCAGACCCGTGACCTTTGCGCCGGGATTTACGGCAAAAATAGATTGCTTCCTTTAAGCAGAACATCTACCCTGATAACATTTAAGTGAAGGATCCTTTAGTGCACGTTTGAACAACAACTTCAACCTAGAGTGAAATTTGGTTGTGACTTTGCCTGCTTCATATATATATATATATATATATATATATATATATATATATATATATATATATATATATATATATATATATATATATATATGGTATGACTACAGCAGCGGCTGTGCTAAAAGATTCTTCAAACCTGGCAAGGTCTGGGCTGTAGAAGCTCACCCGTGATTGATGCCTGGTAAGTGGTTTACGTGGTATTTCCAGGTTGCGTCAATAGCATAATGGGAACATCATAAGGCTGTCTTTGAGAGTCACGCAATATCACTTACGTAGCAACACACTGTAGCAGGGTTTGTAAGCTAAGTAATGCTAATTTCGTTGAAAATAATTTGGAATTAGATACACAGCTATGCTTTGTATGAGTCTTAAGTGGCGCTAATGAAGGCAATTTTTCTCCGCACACAATGCAAATGGGAATTTACCTATTTAATATAGAAGTTGAGACATCAGTGGTACGGCTCCTGTATAAGATAAAAAAATAAGAAGAAAAAGGAAAGGCGTGGCCTCCCGCATTAGGCGGTCTGCAATGGCAGCGAACATGACCGCCATAGTAGCATTCTCGGCCGTTTAAGTGGGCCGAACTGTGCTAGCTGTCCGGGACGGAACGCGTCGGGCGACGGCGTTTCAAGCGCGTTCCTGACGCATTTTCTATGCGAATCCCACACAACAGTCCCCGACTGGTGGCGCCGTGGCGGATGACACCATCCTCTGTTCCTACTCAGTGTATTGAAACATCCAGAGCAGAAAGGAGGCCGTTATATGTGGTCTTTCCAGACATTATAGGAGCGTATGACAACGTAGACCGCAACATCTTGTGGGATATTCTGGAAGGGGAAGGCTTAGGCGCCGATCGCATACAGCTTTTGAAAGAGGTTTAGCTGTAGAAAATACCGTTTGCGTTGGATGAGAAGGGACGATGAGTGAGGAGAACATTGATATCAACAAGGGACTGAGGCTGGTGTGCCCTTTATCCCCACTGCTGTAAATGATGTGCGTAGTGAGGATGGAAAGGGTACTAGAGGGAACTAATGTCTGGTTTAATCTCTCGTAGAAACCGCCGGGTACATTATATAATAAAGCACCAGTTTCCAGGTTTGTTTTATACAGACTACATTGTATTACTAGCTAACAAGCAAAGTGATATGCAACGTTGGACATGAAGGCGAGACATGAAGTCGAGACATCTGTGGACAGGTAGGCAAGAATATAGGTCTGAAATTTAGCGTTAAAAATCAGGCCTTATGGTATTCGATCAAAGCAGTCAACAGTGTCCATAAAGGGGCAGAAAATACCATGCGTGAAAGAATATAAATAACTTGGTATATATATAAATATATATATTGAAATCAGGGGTACAATCAAGACTCCATGGTAAACAAAGGCTAGTGGGACGTCTGGCATTGTTCTCTCACGGGAAAACTACAAGTGTAGCTGTGCAGGGAGATATGGGCTGGACTAGTAAAATACTGGACTAGTATGGGAAGCACACAGTAAAATTGATTATTAAGAATGACTGAAGAATATGGAAGAAAGTAAATGGGCTGGGAGAGTGTTGAGGTATTTGTACAGAAAAAGCATTGGTTCACTTTGGCGGAAGAGAACTAGCAAGTTTACCAGCAAGTATACGACCTGTATGTTAAGTAACTTGGCAACAAAAGAACGTCAAGTGAAAAATCAGAGAGGCTGGGATATTCTCATGGGTAGCGGAAATGGAAAAGAAACCTGCCATCAGCAACTATTTAAGATGAGAAAACCAAATCAGGAAAGAAACAATTTATGATAACTCAAAGGGAACCTATTTACCTTACGAAGCCGCATTATGATGCCTTAGAACACGCAATTATAAAGCCAGATATAAGAAGGAAGAAAGAGCATGTGCTTGCTGCGGCAAAGCTAGGGAAACAATGAAGCATGTTTCATTATAATGTGAAGATGTCCGCCCAGCGGTAGAGTTAGGGACCTCGCGCCTCCTTGAAGCCCTTGGGTTCAGCGCGAGCGGTGGTAAACATGTCCGCAACAGAGATTAGTAAGAAGCGATTGGAATATTGGAGCAAGAAAATTAGGGAAACGACAAACATGGGAGGAGTACAAAGACAAAGTTCACAATAGGGGCTCAGAAAGTTTGGTTATGGGAATTCATCGTGTTTGTTTTCCTTTCTTTAACATAGGTAGGACATTAGGCAATATAATAACAAGAGCTTGTTCGCGCAATCCAACACCCCGTTCCGAAGGGGACGCTCATGCCATCCATCCCTCCATCCATCCACCCGTTTTCGATGCACGCGGCAGGCCGCGCCTTTTCTTTTTCCTTTTTTTTCTTTCTTTCTTTATCCAGTGACCCTGTCAGTGGCTGTATTGTCACCAAAGCGAACTGCGCGTTCTCATAAAGAACGCGTGACAAGGAGAAGAAAAATATTCACCGTCCACTCATACGTAAATCCGGCAAGCGTACAATCTCCTGAATCACTCGTTGTATGTCATTTAGTAAGATTACGGACCAAAGTACTTAGGTTATTAAATTCATACTTAGGTTATTAAAGTTGTACGGGTGCATTGTTACCTGGGTCAATTTGTGGATTATTCTGAAGCTTCACGCCCAATATCTAGCGCTAACGGCTTTGAATGTGAATTGTGGTAAACGCAGTCGGATGGTTTTACAATTAAAATCACGCTGAAGAGCGAGCTCGCTGCAGATAGCTAGAAAAAGAAAAATCAATTTCATTACCGCCTTTCCGGGCACGCAATCGCGGCGATTGAAAGCTGTCGCAACTTCAGCTACGTGCCCTCGCATTGCTGTCGTAAACCGCGGAAAGAATTTGCCTTTATAGCGATTGCCCAAGTGCCCTTCGCAATTGGGCTATGAAGCTTCTCGTTTATTTCGAAAGCTCTTAAGCTTAACCAAAGGCGAATACTGTAATGGCAACCCAATGGCATAAATTACTGTGCGCTATTAGAAAAAATTAAAAGGTATAAAAATTTGAGGGTTTAGATGGCTTATGGTTTCTTTAAAACGATGAGCACTAATCTTTAACCGCCACTTTCTCATGTGTAGCGCAGTCGGTGCATGAGGTAACTTAGAACTCTGATAGATGAGCAAGCGTTTTCTTCCACTTCTATGATGGTGGATAAAGTGCAAGGGGTGTTTGGATTTCACGTTTTTGCCTGTAGATCACAACAGGAGCTGTCATTAATTTCCGTCATTTCCCAGTGAGTGGTCCGTCATTTCCTAGTGATGAAAAAGAAGGTTGGGCTACCAATAAAATGCATTACGAAACGCCAAAGACACTCGTTTCCAGTACAATTGCGATCATACGTGAAACCGAAATTGTAAGGCTCCGACAACACTAGTTCTGTACTCGTAAATATTGTAACACGCTTCGGCACCCCTTTATTCTGTTCTTCTACCTAGGATTGTTCGCAGACTAACAATACCGACACATAACAGCATAGGAGTAATGGAAGGGGATGGCGATCACTAAATGCAATGTAATGTAATGTAAATGTAATGCTCAGAACAGGAATGATCATTTTAAAGCGTACCAGCAGAATTGTAAAGCCGGCTACAATCGATCAGGGACGACGAGAACAGTGAAAGCGCAGTATACATTTCCCATTGTACTTGTTTAGTGGATTTCGGAACGTAAAGTTACAATGCGGTGGATACGTTAAAACGGGTAAAGCAGTTATCCTAAAGGCTAGTTTCTGTGAATGTTAGTAAAAATCAGTCTGACTTTATGGCACGTTTGCATGCACGTCTTAACACCCTCATAGTGTCATTCGTTAATGCATGGCCATTGTGCACCACTATAATAAAGCCTTGAGCTTCCCACAGTTGTGGTGCCGCGATTTCGTATCGGCTTGTATTTCCTCAACTGTTGTCAACGGCTTCGTTGCTTTTAGTGCTTTTGGGCGACGGTACTCGCACAAAAACACTGAGTGCTTACGGGCACTGCCACTATAAGAAATCTATTGCAGACTCAGGACAAAGGTGCCTCCAGGATTTGAGCCGCAACGTAAACAGAGGCGCCTGCGCACAAAAGAGAGGGGTCACAGAAAAGACATATAGGTGCATTTAAGAGGATGGGGAGGATAAACTGAAAGAAGAAAAAACAACAACAAAATCGTGCCGGCCAGTACAGCGCACAATAGTAACAGCCCAGCCAAAAAAGAGCAGTGGCCCCATTGAATCCCGTCCAAAGGGAATTATTTCCCCCTCCCGTGCTTCTTCTCTTCTTCCTTACCCCTCCCCACCTTTTTATGGGGCCTCAGCGCCAGGCTTCAGTCACGAGTGGTGCTATGGCATCAAAATGAAAAAGGGCCGCGCTTCCAGAGTGAGACTTTCTACTCGTGATTCGACCAAGTCAGCGGGGCGTATCACACATCACCCTAATCGCAGCCGGCTGACAATCACGAAGTACGCGCCAGGAAAGAAATCCGGAAGGACAAAGCTATAGAAGGTAATAAAAGAACGCATGTAAACGTTTGGCGCATTTGTATCACTGGGTAAATCGTAATATTGATTGAACACAGATTAAATTGAGAGTACAGAAAAAAAAAATAAGAAGTCACTGGCCTGTGCGGCACACGCAGCACAGTAATTTCCCCATAGTGGGTTATGCACCAGTGTTTGGGAGACAAGACAAGACAGTCACAGAGTAAGCTGGAGGTGCGACTCCATTGGAGCTCCATTTTCGGCCGCACGCACTAGAGGGTCTTCGCGGCGAAGTTTCTTTGCGTCGTTTTCGCGAGAACTGAACCGTACGCCTGCCGTGGATGGCAAGCTGCGGTTTGCCTCGCTCTCTGCACAGCGGTCTGTTGAGCCCAATATGTCCTGGTTGCAGCCGCGCACGTAGCTTTACGATTCGCTTCTTCGGCAGCGGTTTGTAGCTTGCGAGGAGGCGCCATAACGTGTAACGAAAAAAAGAACACAGGTATCGAGACTACGCGGCACCGATGTTGCATCCCTCGACACGTGACACGGTACGATGCAACTGCTACATGTCGTGACGACTGGTGGAATACAACGCAAATGCAATGCAGACAAGACAAGACAGTCACAGAGTAAGCTGGAGGTGCGACTCCATTGGAGCTCCATTTTCGGCCGCACGCACTAGAGGGTCTTCGCGGCGAAGTTTCTTTGCATCGTTTTCGCGAGAACTGAACCGTACGCCTGCCGTGGATGGCAAGCTGCGGTTTGCCTCGCTCTCTGCACAGCGGTCTGTTGAGCCCAATATGTCCTGGTTGCAGCCGCGCACGTAGCTTTACGATTCGCTTCTTCGGCAGCGGTTTGTAGCTTGCGAGGAGGCGCCATAACGTGTAACGAAAAAAAGAACACAGGTATCGAGACTACGCGGCACCGATGTTGCATCCCTCGACACGTGACACGGTACGATGCAACTGCTACATGTCGTGACGACTGGTGGAATACAACGCAAATGCAATGCAATATTTGCACGTATCGACACTGAGTGGCGCGTATCTCATGTCGCCGGACAAGTGGCATGCTGCTGCTGACGATGTTGATTATTCACTCCCGTCCCATTTGAAAGGGGGCGGTGACAGCCGCCTAGCCTGCTTTATTTATTCAGGTATGATATACATGCTTTTCATTCTAGCATTTTAGTATACATTTCCTTAACCTTCCTTTTCTTTCTCAAAACTTGTATACCTTGTACCGCTACCTTTTGCAACTGCTACGTGACGCACCACATGGAGCAATAATTTGCAAATACAATCCAATTGCAATGCACATCTCACATTAGAGGACTCCTCACGCGCTATAGGACGCGCGTATAGGGCATATTTCCGCAGCAGCTGGCAAGCGCCGGAGGGTTGAAGTGGTAGAGTAGATGACTACCACGCAGCGTGCCCGTGTTCAATCCCGGCGGGAACGGCGTTTATTTCTTTCCCATTCCTCGCGATAGCTACGAAGGATACTGGCGGCGGTGGACATCCTCGGCAACTGAAATGGTTATTAGAATGAGCCCATAGCAGCTTCCGCTGTAAAAGAAGAGAGGCCAAAATGAAAAAATAGACGGATGTGGGTATAAACTAGCCGTGCACTCCTTAAAAGGCTGGGCTTTCCGCAGTCGTAAGATCGAAGTACACACATACGGAGAGCCTTCTCCTGTTGCCCCGTATTTTGAGCCAGCACTGAGAGAAAAGTTTGTAATGAAATCGCATGCTTATAAAGGCTTAATTTTTACAGAAACATCTAGTATATGCCTCGGTGTAGTAACGAGTAACAGCGAAGGGGGCCGTGCCCCACGGCTTATGCAAACACAATGTAATATAACCACAAGCAGCGCAGTGGCTCAGTGGCTATTGCGCACGTATTCACACCCACAGTACCTTATTCCCCCCTCGCCTTTCTTTCTATCCCTTAAACCCCTTCCCCCGTGTAGGGTAGCAAACCGGACGTGCGTCTGGTTGACCTCCCTACTTTTCATTCCTTCCTTCTGCTCATCGTCCGCGCTACGTTGCGAAACATACGTTCATACCTCTAACTGCCATCCACGGCGACCGCGTACTGACAGTAACGCAATGCAGAAGCCCTCATGCAACATGCTTTGCAAGTGTGGTAAAGCAACTTAAGGAGTCAAAGTTAATCCAGATTACTCCGCTTTGGCACCTGTCATAGTTCCAATTTGTCTTTGGTGCGCTAACTGAATTACTGAATCATTTAGTCAATCAATTGGTCGATCGATCAATCAATCAAGCGATGGTCAAGATGCCAAAATGTGACACAACGAGGGCTTGTATGTATGTATGTACGTACGTACGTATGTATGTATGTATGTATGTATGTATGTATGTATGTATGTATGTATGTATGTATGTATGTATGTATGTATGTATGTATGTATGTATGTATGTATGTATGTATGTATGTATGTATGTATGTATGTATGTATGTATGTATGTATGTATGTATGTATGTATGTATGTATGTATGTATGTATGTATGTATGTATGTATGTATGTACAGCACGGCACCTCTACCACGAAGAACCCTGCATAACGAATTATTTCGGGACCTCAGGCAATTTCTTATAAGGGCGTCCGACTTTGCATGTATGGCAGCGTCGTCACATAAGCTTGGGGTCACGAACCACTGAGAAAGGTTTTGCAACACCAGAATAATATTTAAAAATTAATCTCCGAAGTAACGTGAACAAGAGGTTCAGAGCAATCGTTACAGCACATAAGCAGCTAAGCTACACCTCGACGCGGTGTGCGGGTCACGCACACACGCTTGCTCCACTGGCCAGCTACACACTCGTACATCCTGCCGGTGTCGGTGCAATATGAGTCCATCGATGCGCATTTGTGATCATGCGTCGACTCCTGGATTAGACATCAGTTATTCTTCTAGCCGCGTCACAATCACGCCGTAGAATATCTGCTTGAAGTGTCTAAAATGATGTAATTACGGCTTAGCTTGCCATTCGGCGCTTATTACTAGTGGGATTTGTTTATTCTTGTAAGTCTTGTATAAATTTTCTTGAGCTGTTCGGATCTGAAGGTGTTTTTATTTAACAACGTGGCACGACGGGAACCCGATTCCCCTCTCCCCTTTCCTTCTCTTGAGGTCACGAGAGAACACATCAAAAACACATTTTTTTTGTCTTTCGCAAAGTTCTTCAACAGAGTCTAATGTAAGAATTTAGTGGCACCGCCTCCATATATTGATGCTCACATCGACCTCTTTAATCACTCTCGCCTTCTATTTTTTTACAAACTGCGTGCTTAATTCAACGTCCACTCCTTTACGCTCCTCCGATACCCATTTAATGAGGGTTCTCTTGAAATGGCAAATAGATTTTGGCCGCACATTCAGGTATTTATAATATGACTTTAAAATGTCTATTGCACTTTTAGGTAGTGCATTAGAAGGAACGAGTATTGTTTGCAGGTCGTCTGGTTCATGCGTTTTATTTATTCTATCTTATTGTCAGCTCTCTTTACCTATTAAGTACCTTTACCTAGTTTCTTGGTAAATATTTGCGCATGCCATCTATTGGCACAGTTGGTAACACTAACTTATTTTCATCCGCATCAACATTGAGAAAATATCAGGTGCTGCGAGCATAGTATGATAAAAATAAACTTTCCCGAATAACTTCTCCCACTTTATAGAGCTTCGTATTTTTTTTTGCTATCAAAACTTTGCCTTCTTTCTCCGGCTTTAACTAAGGATGACATAATATGGCCATTGAGAATCGCAGTCGAATGTCATGCAAATGAGTGCATCCCACCAATTTGCTGGTCATGGGGAGCCGTGATGCGAGAACCAGGAACTGTCCATGACAGAGGCGGCCAAATATACAAATATCTTTGCTGCTTCGACCCGCACATCCAAGCACTGATCACGAAATCTGGCATACACGACGGTGTTGAGGCACGGTTTCCCAGAAATAGAACACAGCAATCGCAAACAAAGTCTAATATTGCACGCTTTTCGAGAAATGATAAAGAGGCTTTCTTCAAAGACGACTGAAGCAGGAAAGGAGAAAAAAAATGCGCAGCAAGAAAAGGACGACTAAACGGGGGCGACCCAGAAAGTTCGAATGTCCTTGTTTTCGGGCACCCTAACGATGACCGGGTTGGTATCATTTGTCTATTTCTATGGTGACCCCATTTAGCAGTTCTTGTCTCCTGACTCATGCTCTCTTTTCCTTAGACCTGTTTCGTGGACAACCGCAAATCGTCAAGCAATTTTCTCATTTTTCACATTGCTCAAAGCTGCGGGGAAAGAGTGGACTTGGGTGAGCGTATTTTGCTGTATATATCTAAATATGTGCCCGCTAAATTCATCAGATTATGTTGCCAAGGAAAGCACTGGGGAAATTAGCTGTGGTTGAGATTGAAATTTAGAAAATAATAAGAAAAAGGTAAATGAAATTGGATGAAACGATAACTTCTTGTCGGTGCTAGCCAAACCCGAGACTTCCCCATTAAGTGTCCGTTGCACTACCAATTCTGCTACGGCGACGGCTGTCAATCCGTCCGCTAAACTTGGTATTCATGTTAACTAGCGCTATGCCTAGAAGTTTTAGCTAGCGCCACTCAGAGCAATCGTGGGTGAATGTGGAGCAACTTTTTCTGCCCGACGGCCTCGCACAACACGTCAACCGATCGAGCCCCTCGGTTTCCCTTCTTCTCTCGTTCATTCATGGCGAGGGTCTCGAATCTAGCAGCCTTCGTGCCGTTAGGAAGTCTACGAGGGTTTCCTTTGTAGGTTTGCTACGAACGGGTGGATTTCTTATTTTCCCTTTAGTGAGGGTTTACTGTGAACGTGCCTGCTCTCTCTCTCTCTGTCACACACACACACACACACACACACACACACACACACACACACACACACACACACACACACACACACACACACGCGCGCACACACGCATATATATATATATATATATATATATATATATATATATATATATATATATATATATATATATATATATATATATATATATGTGTGTGTGTGTGTGTGTGTGTGTGTGTGTGTGTGTGTGTGTGTGTGTGTGTGTGTGTGTGTGTGTGTGTGTGTGTGTGTGTGTGTGTGTGCATCATATTGGTCATTTCTTCAATTGCAGTGATACTGCCGAGTCGGGTACTGAGCTCGAGGGCATACTTTGACATTTTTTTCTGCTCCGCTCGAACCACATTTAAAGCAAGACCGGTATATGAAATACAGTACCAGTCTTACATCAGTTCTTATCGCTTCGCGCTTAGTGCGATTAAATGAACAAATCATTCATAATTGTTCCTTTTACCATAATGAGTCATATTGGTCCCTGCAGAGAAACATCCGTAAGTCTTCGACTGATATGTTAAAAATGGTGGTGCGTGCACGTTTCTTTTTCAATTTCATTAGTAGCTCTCCTAGCAGTTGGCTTCAAGTGTTCTTGAAAACCGCGTCAGTAAATCTCCATGGTGCGCGGTATATTATCCGCTCACCTAATCGACAAATACATAACGAATCGGTCAGGACAGAGAGAGAGAGAGAGAGAGAAAGAGATAAGGATTGCACAGAAAGGCAAGGAGATAAACGAGAGGTAGTTCCGGTTGGCTACTCTGCATGGGGGCAAAGAGTAGTAGGATACAAAGAGAAGGAGAGTGGAAGGGGGAGAGACACAGAAAGAGAGACAAGCAAAAACAAACCACGTGCACTATAGAGCGGTAGGTGGCGGCGCTCCTAAAGCGTATCTTGAAGACCCGTAGACCGCAGGAACCTAAGTAACGGGAGTAAGACTTTCAGCGCGGTTGTTCTTCGGGAGCACTTATCTAATGCTTTTATTTCTGATAGTAGACGATCGTACAATTGGTGCAGCCCTTTGCACAGCACTTATCTCAGGACGCTATATCGCAGGTAGACATGGATAATATGTTCGAGTGGCTCATCGCTACTGTATCCGTGTATGTGTTGCATGGGGCTGTTGGTCATTTCACCACGGAAGGCATATGAGTTCGTAAATGCAAGGCCTAGCCACAGACGGTACATCATGCTTTGTTCAGAATGCGATAACTGAGGCGGTAGATGCATCTGTATATTGGGAGACAGCGAACGGAAATACATGTCAAAAACGTTAGAGTCCCACAGAGACAAAATAGATTCAAAGGGAATGAATCGCAGCCCAGCCGCAGCCTATGTTCGCAAATTCAGTCAAAATATATAAACTTTAAGTATGCCACGTATTACCTAAAGTGTGCCAAAAGACGCTGATGAAAAGAACTAGAGCAAGAGGAGATTTATGACTGTGCATCCAAACACATCGGGAAGACGTCATCTCCACGTAGCAAGAAGACGCAGCGTAAATGAACTTACATTGTTCAACATTGCCATGAAAACACTACATATGTAAGATTTATTTCCTTTATCCTTTTTGCAATCGTTTGCAAGTGTTCAAGCGTTATCAGTACTGGATGCTATAAGTGATAGAACGAGTAGCAACTCGATATCGACACCAAATTCTTAGACCAACACCAAAAAGCCTTTCTAGCTTTGAGCACTGCGTAGACGCCAGAAATTAACACAAGATGTCCAATTCGGTGGCATGGGAAAAAGGTAATGAACGTTTATCGCGCCTTCCTTATTTGCATATCCAAATCGGGTTTCTACGGCGCTGGTATTTAGGAAAAAGAAAATGACTTTAGGAGTGTGCGTTGTTTAGGGCAACCCGATATTGAACAGAAGCATGCAGCGACAAATGGATAGACAAATTTTCATGAAAACTGAGCCTACACAAGAATGCAGGTCAGCGAAGACCCGAGCAAAATCAAGCACGTGCATGTAAGAAAATCGGGTGGGCTGCATTATGGATGCAGCCACAGGGGGGTAGATAAAACGTCTTGTGCGTGCTGCAGAGGGTGTACACTAGGGTAGAAATGACATAACCAAATAAAGAAGTTACGTTTATTCGCTCATTAGAAAGCTTACATACCAACTTATAGCAACGCTAGTGGGTGCCTTACGTTCTAATCGTGCAATTTTGCTCGCTCCTTATCAGTACTGGGTTGTTTTTTCGGCAGAAGGTGTACGATCATCACCGTCGTCGTCGTCGTCGTCATCATCATCATCATCATCATCATCATCATCCTGGTTACGCCCACTGCAGGGCAGAGGCCTCTCCCATACTTCTCCAACTACCCCGGTAATGTACTAATTGTGGCCATGTTGCCCTGCAAACTTCTTAATGTAATCCGCCCACCTAGCTTTCTGCCGCCCCCTGCTACGCTTCCCTTCCCTTGGAATCCAGTCCGTAACCCTTAATGACCATCGGTTATCTTCCCTCCTCATCACATGTCCTGCCCATGCCCCCCCCCCCCATTTCTTTGTCTTGATTTCAACTAAGATGTCATTAACTGGCGTTTGTTCCCTCACCCAACCTGCTCTTTTCTTATCCCTTAACCTTACACCCATCATTCTTCTTTCCATAGCTCGTTGCGTCGTCCTCAATTTAAGTAGAACCATTTTCGCAAGCCTCCAGGTTTCTGCACCGTACCTGAGTATTGGTAAGACAAGCGGTGTACGGTAATATGGTAGGTAAATTACCCATCAATACTGGCAGCACCCGAGACATCCCTGCGCCACTTAGGCCCAGCGTCGTCGAAGACGATCGGCGTCATCTTCTTTGCTTGCGCTTACTATGAATACGAAGAATTCTCGCCGTGATCAAAGGGGCTGGATAACCTTCTGGCTTGTTCGCCGAGTCTCCTCACGCACTTTCTGGACCCTACGCGTCGAATGCAGGGACGCTATAATCGATGAAGCCTGAAATGTTTGCAACAAATCGCGCACTTCGCCTGATGCCTATCCACTTTGAGTTTGAAGAGCTATACCTACTATGGGAATAGTGATCTGTCTGAAACACGACTGCTCCTGTTTCGGTTGGACAAACGTACCGAGATGGCATCTCTGAACACTGCATGCGAGACTAAATTTTGCTCCGATTGCATCATACGTTGTACAACGACTGCGCTATCTGGGCACGCGACACATGCATGATCGAATAATTGCTTATTTCCTCCACACAATGATATGCAAGTGAAGCGCGCGAGACTTATTCACGCATTAGAAAGCTTGAATGCTTAACTTATGATAAAGCTAGTGAGGGTCCCTACAGTGTAATCCTGCAATCGTGTTCGCTTTCTGTTCGTAGTGGGCGTGCCATTCTCAATGTTAGTGGGCGCGAATTGGCATCCCTCTGCCGTGCTGTCCGAGTATATTCACACTATTTCTCAGCCCTACGTGCCTAACGTGGGGACGCCACAGCTGAGCAGGCGTGAAATCTCGGCCGACAGTTGCGTAACTGTAGGTTTTATAAGACCTGAGGATGGAAGTTTTCAGAATGGTGCATTATAGCTACTATTGCGGAGGTGAGCTGTCCGATATAGGACCACTCCGTGTCGGATCGACAAACATATTGCTGACTTATGCCTCTGAGCGCCGAGCTAGAGGCTAAATTTAGGCCCTATTGCCTCAGGCGTGGCGTCAAAATAGCGCCATTTCTCCACGCAACACAGCTATGACTGAGTAGTGGCTTCTTTTATCTACACATCCCTACCACAGTAAGCCTCGTGATTGGCTCGATTGGAATCATATAGGTGATAATAGTATAGAGTATTATGATTACACGCGGTTTTAGCGAGCGACCCCCTCCGGCCATGTGTTCCACGTCCAAATTGACCGTTAAGTGTTTTATATTGTTTGTTGTGTATCTGCCTTTTAAAGATAAAATATTATTGAAAGAAGCACATCACGAGATGATCGTTCGTGCTACGCTCTTCGTAAATACGAGTATATATAGCATGCAGTTACTGCAATAGCCCAACGTACTTATCGCGCCGAATTCAGTGCTGACAGCATCAGGAAGAAAGAAGGCTTCCTCACTCGAGGAAACGCTTCTAACTCTTATTCTTGCTACGCTGGTTTCAATACTGCAATTTATTATATTCTTACTGTGCTTGTGGCAAGGACGAAAACACACCAGATTTTAGTAGGCTTCTCGAAGGCTTTGAACTGTTGTACGACCACTGCATGAATAAACAACGTGCGACTTGTTGGTGTCATTTGGCGATAAGCATGTTTCCGACTTCACAGCAGCACCTTGCTGCAGTACTCGCGCGTTCGTTCTAATTTACTGAGGGTTGCAAATGGCATTTCTGCCTAATTGCCACACGGTTACCGCACGGTCACCCGTCTAGACAACTCCGTCCACCGCCCCTCACTCTGTTCGTCATTTTATTATTTTATCTCTTCGTTCCAGCACACCAAACTAATCAGACGTAACCTAAATGGATTCTCTACGACACAATCTAACATCAGAGAGACGCAAGCAGCCTCGTTTGATGAAAATGCTCAACGAACATATTCGCGGCGAACAGGAAACGCTGAAAGTAGCTAATAAAAGACGAAAGACATAAATGCGAAGCGACGTGGTATTGGAACGCAACAAACAGATGCTGCAGCATACGTGTAAGATTGAATACTCCAATACTCCTTTGCCTGAAAATAATGCGAGCTTCGCATGCAGAATGCGCTGTTTCGACGGGTACTTAAGAAAAATATATCGACGTAGTCCCTGAAAGTACACTGAAAGAATGAAATCAGGAGTACAAATATGTCAAAGTGAAACTCGAGATCGGCAGGAAATGAAGGAGCAAATGAGATGGATGCTGAAAACCTGCGGGTGTAAATTTGAGCTGTGCGCTGCAAAAGCGTAGGCTTCGTATGAATACTTGATTTCATCCGAATTTGGCTGAAGCTTTACTAGCTACTAAACCTTCCTTCTTGTGTGCATGTCAGGCTTAGTACTTCTGAAGAACAAGCAGAGACTATACCCTCAAAATATGTGTACACGAGGTAAAAAAGAATTTGATTCATTAGTTCGCTCCGGCGCCATCTTTCCCGCTCTTTACCGTCCGCTAGAAAAATACGTTAGCAGCAATTTACTTTCGACGGCTCTTTATAATCTTTGCTCCTTCCGTATACGATTGAATAGTTCGACGAAATATGTTTGGCAGTGCCTTTCCCCCTTAAGGACCAGATGCAAGCTTACCACGAGCCGAGGTCAGGCACTATGCATCAAATATATATATATATATATATATATATATATATCTGCTCTCCCCGCCTCCCGGAAATCTCCGGATTGGGCGGCGGGACCAGACCCTCCCCCCCTATATGATGCCTCCCCCGCCTCTATAAAGTCTGATTAGCTAATCTCTTTTACCCACATCAATTGAGGTTTCTTTTAAGTTGCTTCTACTTTTCACTTAAAATCTTATTGTGGCTACAAGCTTACTGCATCATTGTTGGCGCGGACGTGCACGCTTTTAATTCATACTTTCAATTTATTTTCTACATCCAGACAACCGGAGGAGAAGTGCATTAGAAGCCCCAGCGGCGGCTACCTCATCCGTATTTTTTAGCTTCAATATTTCTTTTTAAATTTTCACTGTGAACGTCAGGCACAAATACCATATATTTAAATATATACACCGTGCAACGTTCTTTATATTTTTTAGAGAAGGAGGTCGCCACCTGACGATTACTTCTAATGGTATGGATAGCATATGCCTAGAGAATGGATATGTTGCCGTATGTTCACTTCGCTTCAAATTGCTTTGCGTGCTTTTTTGACCGTTGAAAAAAAAAAAAACCTGTAGACTTCAGTGAACCCTTCTGCAGAGTATTTTATCAACGGTGTATGAAATGCACGCGAATGATATGTGTCTCAGCATTGCTTCTTTGTCCAGTAGACAGTGCTAATGGCTCATGAAAAAGGAATCTTCTAATAATTTACAACATTATTAGGGATGGCATCATCGACACTTGCATGCAGAGGTCAAAACTGTATGGTGCGTCAGTAAATCCATGTTTCACTTTTGGCCGGTCATAGGAAAGCAACCAAACAAGATTGAAATGTGAAATACCTAGGAAATAAAAGGTAAACTCTCCAAATTTCCTTAGTGCGATGCGCAAGGTTGTGTACACACAGGTGATGACGCAGCACCACGGACTGGGCAGCAGCGGATCAGCCCACGCGAGTCGAGATGTAGACGGCACAGAGGAAAGTTCAGTGTGTTCTGTGGCTTGCTAAATTCGAATCAGTCACTAAGGTGGAACGTGAATGTCGTCGCTTGTACAACGAAGCGCTACCACATATGGCGAAGATTTCACATTTCTATCTTGTTTTTTTATATCCTATGACCGGTCAGAAATGCACCATGACTTTACGGACGCATGTATATATGTATCATTCACTAAGTAACCGAAATGAGCCCAAGCCGGATTCACTCAAAATCAAAATCAATAGTAGTCGTGCACAGCAGCGCTTTACTTGGACTCACAGTAAAAAAAAAATAGGAGGGAGAAAGCGAGAAAAGCCGCAGTTTTGCCGGAAAGGCGAAGCAATAGTTGTGATAGCGAAGTATAAGACAATTACACAAAAGAAAATTTGTACCGTATATATCCGTGTAAGGACCGCACCCCCAACTTTGCATCCTATATTATAAAGAAATCCAAATCAGAAGCACTCACGTTCGGTGCGCTGATTCCGATCACGCTCAGCAGGGAATTTTCACGCGCAGTGTACTTTCGGGCGTCTTTACAAGATGGCAGAATGAGGCGATCGCGGAGATTTAGGGCGCATTCCATCCTCGTAGCTTGATAAATTAGGTCAAATAGCCTTGTCTCATGTAAGGCGCATCAAAATTGGGACAAGAAAGTGCGGCCCTTACACTAGTTTAAGCGTTATACCTGCCATATAAATTGTTCTAAATATTCACTTACTAATTAAAATAACAAGCTTAGTGTAATGCACGGACCATGTAGACGTGTAACTATTTCACTGGATGAATACGAGCACTCGCTATCACAATGCTGGCATTATGAAGAACGGCCTCAGCTGGAGCGAACGGTTCGTACAGCCGCGATATTCACTGAGACTCTGCCAATTGAATTCATCATCATCATCTGCCTATTTTTATGTTCACTACACCACGACTTCTGTCAGCTATCTGCATTTACCACTCTCTCTAAACTTAGACTACGCTATCTGCAACACCAGGGGCGCGGTATAACAGCCCGGGAATAAAGACAGTGCGCACGATGTTAGCAACCATCCCTGCTCGCCCTCGATCATTGCACCCACCAACGATTACCAACAATTAGATGCGGCACGCTGGCCTCGTAAGCGCTAGCCCCGCAGATTCATTCGCAGCTATGGAAGGGATAGAGAAGATGCGCACTCTCCTTCCCACGCGCGCTTGTGATCACGTGACCTCCAACTAACTTGAATATTGAGGGCCTGGAACGATAATTCTCATCAAGCATCCATCCTTTTAGGCTCACTCTTCCGCGCTTTTACTCGCGCCCACCATGTATGGGTCGCTCAATCACATGGCTTTTGGACTTTATGCGGAACATCATGGCGGCGACAAGAAATAAAACGAGAAATAGAAAACATGCGTTGAGCTCTCTTCTACCGCAGCTGCGGACGTCGCATTGTGCACCACCTAAAAACACAGCATGAGCGCCAATGACGAAGCAAGCAGTGGGCACGTATATAGCTTATCGGTACTTCGCCAGAAGCAGTCTAACGCTGAGAAGGAAGCGTATTTTCCATCGTATGAGCACCCGCGGAAACCTCACACTAGGCGCGCGAGGAGGCGGCGCACGCGAAGGGACCAGCCATCTGAGATTGCAAGCTTGAACCCCGCGCAGATTAACTGCAAGATAAAGAGCGCTACCCACGCGCGTAGTACTCTTCAGGCGTACGGACAGCCAAGGAGAGGAGGAGACAAAGGGGAGGATAGACAGGGAGGTTAGCCAGTGTAAGTACCGGCTGGCTATCCTGTGCTGGGGAAAGGGGTAAAGGGAATAAAAGGAGAAAGAAGAAGAAGAGGGAAAAATGGAAACAAGAAAATTCACACAGTAACGTGATACTACGCGCTACAACATTCAAAGGCAGTCGCAAAATTCGCATGTCATTAAAAACTTCAACAAAGCCCTTAAGGCCTTGAGTGCCGGAACCCGTCTGGACCAGTGTCCTAGAGCTTTGTCCTCTGTAAAGGGGCAACTGTCCAGTTTTTCGAGCGCAGTCACGAGCACTTTTCTTGGCACTTTGTAACGGGGACAGTCACAAAGGAGGTGCTCAATCGTCTCCTCGCAGCCGCAGGTGTCACAAGTAGGGCTGTTGGCCATTCCAATGCGGAATGAATGGGAGTTCGTGAATGCCACGCCGAGCCACAAGCGGCACAGAAGTGTTGCTTCCGCTCGTGGTAACCTTGGTGGTAGACGGAGTTGCATACGTGGATCCAATCTGTGGAGACGTATGTTCGCGAATTCACTGCTGTTCCACAGATTCTGCGTAAGCGCGCGGGCGGGGGAGCGGAGACTTCTGGCTGCATCTTTTTGTGGCAGTGGTATTAGTATAACATGAACACCATCGCGGGCCGATCGGGCGGCCCACGATGGTGCTCATCCGCACTGTGATTTCCCGAAATTCCGCAGTGACCCGGTATCCACAGGTAGAAAGTGTTGTGCCCCTTGTTGATTGTGTGATGGTGGAGTAGTCGGATGTCTGCGACTAGTTGCACATTTGGCCCGTGGTTGAGAGCGGACATCCGACACTGGAAAGCTGCCTCTGAGTCAAATAAGATGGACCATGAATGTGTTGATTTGTGAACATTAAACTCCAGAGCAGCACGGATAGCTGCGAGTTCTGCAGCCGTCGATGATGTAATGTGAGATGTCTTGAACTTGAGGGTGGCAGACTCTACGGGAATCACGACTGCTCCAGCTGAACCTTTACAGGAGACAGAACCGTCCGTATTAACGTGGATGCGTCCTTTGTGTTTGCCATGTAGGAATGAAAGCACGGTTTGTTTGAAGGCGAAAGTTGACATCTCCGTTTTCTTTTTGATGCCAGGAATAACAAGAAGAGCCTGGAGTGGATGGATGCACCACAGCGGTAGAAATGGTCGTGCTGCAGGCGTGAAGTGTGACAGTAAAGTTCCATGGTTGGGGGCAATAATCTTGCTAAACGCTGAACGAGGTCGCGCGGCAGGTAGGGAGGCGAGATGATGTGATGGAAGTCGGGCGAAGTGCCTGATATGCATTCTTAAAGCGCCGACTTGAAGATACGTATTGATGGGGTGGTCATGCGCGATGGCTGTTGCTGCTGCCGTGGATGCACATCTGGGAATAACAAGGCAAATTCACGGAGCCTGAGCTTGTACAGACTGGAGGGCACGGAGGTTGGCCTTACCGCCCCACCCAGTACAGGTAAGCTACAGCGCAGGAGACCGAGGAACAGTGCGTTATAGAGTTGCAGCATCGCACTCACAGACAAACCCCATGACTTTCCCGCAAGAAATCTGAGCACGTGGGTTATCATGACTAATTTCCTTTTTAGGTAGGAGATATGAGGACTGCAGGAAAGGTCTCGATCTATTATCACTCCTAGAAAGCGGTGCGTCTACTCGTAGGCAATCGGCTGTCCATTAATTCTGACAACGCAGGGTTTCATTGCTTTGTGCGTGAAAGCGACTATAGAGCACTTCTCGGAGGACACCTCCAGACCTCGCGCTCGAAGATAACCTGATGTTAGTGTGGCCGCTCTTTGACGTCTGCCGTGCACCGGGGGACGCGTCGCTCCTGATGACCAAATGCGCATATCGTCTGCATAGATCGATACATGGACGGATTGCGGAAGGGTATGAACCAGGTCGATGAGCACAAGCTTAAATAGAAGGGGGCTCAAAACTCCACCTTGTGGTGCGCCATGGTAGGTGTTGTGTTGTGATAACGCACCATCCTCTGTTTGCACAAAGAATGACCTGTCCTTCGAGAAGTTGGATATCCATCGAAAAACAAGGCCGCCAAGGCCGACATCGCCCAAGGCGTCCAGGATGGCTTAATGAGTTACGTTGTCATAAGCGCCTCTAACATCCAGGAACATCGCCGCTGACAAACCCCTGAGGCTTTTTTCGTGCTGAACAGATGAGACAAGATCTATGATGTTGTCTACAGAAGAGCGTCCTCGTCAAAAGCCTGCAATAGCGTCATGGTATAACTTGTAGTGTTCTAGATACTACTCTAGAGGCGTCAGCACCATCCTCTCCATCGCCTTTCCTAGACAACTGGCCAGAGAAATGGGACGATAAGGCCAAATAAGTCCAGGGGTAATTTACCTGGTTTGAGCAGAGGCACACGGCGGCTGGACTTCCATGCAGCAGGAACCACTCCTTCACGCCATGAATGTACACGTGTAGAAGTACATGCCGGGCTGTTTGACAAGGTTTCCAAGAGCTGCGTATGTCACCCCGTTAGGCCCAGGTGATGAGGAACGTCTGCACGCTGCCAACGCCGCCTGCAACTCCTCGATGGAAAACAGATTGTCCATACGAGAATCCTGCGAGATTGGAACATCATGGGGATCACGTGTAGCGAACGATGGCGGTAGACCAGCGACCTTGAAACAGAAGTCCTCCGCTACGTCGATCTCTCTGCGACTTTGCTAGAGAGCCAGGCATTTGAAGAGGTAGTGTTGTTGCGGTGATGTTCGAAGACCACGCACTGTTATCCATATATGTGACAGGGGTTTATGCGGATCAATGTAATCACACAAGGTTTTCCATCTTAATGACTGCAGGGAGTTGATACGACGCTGGATCTTCTGTATGCGTCTCGCCTCCCTTAGGTCGTAGATGGACTTGGTGCTCCTGTACCCTCGTTGCGCGTGACGGCGGATTGCTCGAAGCTGCTACAATTCTGCTTCGAATTCAGAAAACTTAGGAATATGCCTAAAAGATCTTGTGGCTTCGTGAGCAGCGGCTTTAATTAGCTTCCCGATGTTGCCAGGTAGACAGTCCTGGTTCTCCTGGCAATTCTTCATCATGAGCAACATGTATTTAGGCCAGTCGATGTGATGAAGAACACTAGTAGAGTGTGACTTGCGTATGCCGTCGATCTTAACATATGTTGGAACGTGGTCACTACCATGCGTTTCGTTGTCCGTGAAACATTTCCCACTGGCACTGAGGCACCTTGATAGAAAAGTTAGGTCCAGGCAGCTGCTGTATATCAATCCCCGCAAGAAAGTGGGACTGCCATCATTTAGGCAGCAGAGCTCATGGTCCGACGCGAAGGATAGTACACGTCTTCCTCGACAGTCCATCTTTAAGCTTACCCACAGCGGATGATGAGCATTGAAGTCACCGGTAATAATCCATGGTCTAGGTGTCGCTGTTAAAATTACACTTAGTCTTGCGTTGTCAAATCGAATCGAAGGTGAAATGCTGGCACCTACGAGCGTGAGTGCAACGTACGTGCATTTTATAGTCAAACATAAGCACTGATTGACGTCATCAGGTGCCACTGGGTGTAAAACATACGTGAAATCGCATCTGATATAAACGATAACTTTGCTGCTTTTGCTACAAGTGGCAGACATGAAAGCTTCATATCCTGATTGGCAGATGGCGCTCTCAATGTTTGGTTCACAAATGACGATTATTGGAAATTTGTTCTTGAGAACAAACGGACGAAAGTCCGAAATGCGGGATTTAATGCCTCTGACATTCCATTGGAAGATAGACGCTTCCTTGACCTCTTTAAGGAAGGAATCTAGCGGAGCAGCCATGGTGCTTCTCAAGACCGGACAGTACCGGATTCAGAGCCTCCAGTATTTGAAGTGCGCCTCGAGCCGCCGGAGTGTGTATAGAGGTCAGTAGTACTCGTAGCATGTTGATAAGGACCCTAATCATGATGACACCTTGTTTGTCGTCGTCTTGGATGCTGCCAGAAGGTGAAGCATGATTCGGTGAGCGTGCGACATCTTGTCGCTCCGCTGGTGGATCTAGCCGTGGAAACGGCGGCCACTCCTCGCATGAGGCAATGATATCGGAGACTTTCTGCTGCGGAAACTCATTGCTACTATTGCTAGTTGTATGCGGAAGTTTGCGGACAGTCAGTGGACGCGGTGCATCCTTAGCAATAACAGTGGGTTTCCTACATCTCCGGCGACGTGAACGTCGAGGTCGCACCTTAGCGGCAGCCTCCCTGTGCGAGGAACCATCCTTGACCATTTGCCTGAAGACTTTCGCCTCATTTTTCACATGTGGGCAATTCTTTGAAGTTGCATCGTGAGAGCCTTCACGATTGGCGCACTTTTGGTTTTCTACACTACAGGCGTTGAAGCTGTGGGACCCAGAGCATCGTGAGCACACGGCAGCATTTGTGCAAACCGCTCTAACGTGCCCTATCCTTTCACACTCCTTGACTGAAACGGCTTTGGCACAAAAGGCCGTACAATGTGTCGGAAGTGACCGACCTTGACGTGCGACGGTAGGCTGTCTCCTTTGAATCTCAACTTGACACACTGCGAGTTTCCCAGGCGACGGGCTTGCAATATGGCAATTCCCTCTGTCGTCGGCTTGATAAGTATATGCAGGTCAGCATCACTTATGGAATTATCTACCTCATACACAACGCCGGCTGTAGAGTCATGATCGTCTTGTTTATAGCAGCGTACGTTGATTCTATCCAGCACCTTTGCTCTGAATGTCTAGCGCGCTGCGGTTTGTGACATCTATAGCGAGGATGTTCTTACGGGCGTTGATCTTTGATTTGACCCGGAACAAGTGCCTCGAGCGACAGAGATGTGGCTTGGCGTTTGATCCGGTTTAGATTGTCGCTAGCAGCCACAGGCACAAATAAAATTGTGAGGTCTGATGGCTTTCGAGTCGGTATCACTGTTGCCTTACTTGTGGAAGGAGATGTCCTGACAAGTGTTCTCTTTGCTTTATGCTTCGTTACGGGCACGAAATCACTGTCATCCGAAGTTTCATCATTGGTCCCTGAGTAGATTACAGTGTCCTCACTGTAGGTGTCACTCGGGCGACTAGACGCTTTCTCGGTGCGGCCGCTGTTGACGTAGAAGGACCGGGAACCCCTCCAGGTGACTCCACGTCCATCGCCGTAGTTAAGGGAGTGAAGTCTCCCACAAAGTAACTTAAATTCGCAGAGAAAAAAAGCCAGCGTTCCACACAGGACACTTCGTCGTCATCCACGGACAGCCAAGCGCAGTCACTACGAATCAGGAGAAAACGTACGCTTAACTGGCTGATTCGGCGTGACTGATTCAAAAAATTGCTCACTCTTGATTTAATGGAGGCGTAGGCTTTCATGGGCGTTGCGTGGCGACAAATCTTGATAGAAGAAAGAAGTTGGGAGTTAGACCGTAGCTCCGACCCGTTCTGTACCAAGGCGCCAGTTTTACACAGAGTGCTCCTTCTACAGTAAGGCATAAATGAGGTATTCGGTTGGCAAAAGTTATCAGGCCCTAATACGAGGCGAGGAGGCAGTTAGGGAAGCTTCAGGGAAGTGAGGCAAGCTCCAAGTAAATCACCAGGCTTACAAAACAACGCAAAGTTATACGAAGGAACGAAAATGAGGTTATGTGCCCACGTAACAGCGCAAGCAAGGTGGGGCCCTTTGGTTACGCTATTTTATAAAACTCCCTAGTCAATGCTGTGCGTTTTCCTTCTTGATGTTGAGTCGTCATATGCTTTATGAGCTGTTCAATAGCGCAATCCACGCTGTTTTTTCTTGCTCTTGTGTCTTTCCGCGCTTTTGAGATGTCCCTTTGTGTTATTATTTTTTATGTATCTTTCATATGCCTGCGTATTTCTGCGCCAGATAATTTACTACCATATTATAATTTGTGCCACTGTCGGCAAGTAAATGAAACCATTGACATAAGGTATGCTTTTACAAGTAAATAAACTATTTCGTTTTATTGCTCTGTATTCTGATAGTTCTACCCGGCAGCTGTGCTCAAAAATTTATTTGTTTTATCAATGAGTATAGAAACATTCAGAAGGCGTTACATGGCTTTTACCATTGAGGTGTATTTGTGCGACCAAATACGCACAAAACGCATATATATTCTTAACTTGTTTCACTGAATCTGTTTGTCGTATGGCTCATCCGAGAGACGCCATTCTATTGGTTTAGTGCGTGGGGACTCAGGCAGTGAAATGTAACTGTCGCCTACTATGAGGTCTTGTCACTGCTTATATAAGGCCATCACTACAGTGAACAATTCTTCAAGGTGACACAGTTTCGTGAAATGCCGCTGTTATTACCGTTCATATATATATATATATATATATATATATATATATATATATATATATTCATTTATTTTTTTATTTAATTATTTATCGCCGCGTTGAGAAAGTTGGTCGCGACCCAGCCCCCCCTGCTCCCCCCCTTCCTCGGGTAAATAGAAACTTTCTGCCTATGCCCAGACATGTCACAAACTTTCTCTCTCTGTCTCTGCATATGTATATTAATGCTAATGACTTCATTGGTCAGTAAACATAAGCTGTCTCGAGCAAGTTGCCACTTTGCATGCCTCCCGCCTCCTTTTTTCTTGTTGTTGTTGTTGAGCAGCCATGTAAACTGCTGCATCAGTCGTGCTTCACTTGCTCCTTCCACACATTTATAATTGCTCAGCATGTGCCAACGTTGTTGAACGTTCGGCTTTTTTCGATAACACTGGCCCTTGTACCTTTCCCTTTCTCAGAACATGAAGTAAAAACCAGCCTTCTCTAAGACACATGGCTCCAAGACACTTCCTTTGAAACAATGTGCACGGACAGCTGCCGCCGTCTTAACTGTACGAGGCGCCTTGATGGCGCTTCGTTATCACAATATGTCACGTCGGCATTCAAAAATTTGTTTGCTTTACACCAAACTGTCCACCCTCCTGATCGGTGCTAGTTATAGTAATGGTTGTATCTAATGCAGCTGTGTCGTTGGGCATTCGCTGGCTGATTAAATGTTTGCGCCTAATGATCCACTTCCTAAGCGGGTAATCTTTCAGAGGACGCAGAAACGTTTTCCTGCGGCTCATTAGTCTGAAACAATGAATGCGCGTGCGTAGAAGTACCTTGTTCCTGGAGTTATTTTTCCCTATGTCGGCTACATTGTCGTTTATTGCACTCCAATACAAAGTTCAGAAGAAAAAAAAGGAGGGGGGAGTGATTGATCAAAGGCATTGTTCGTTCCATGCATAGAGCGATAAAAGTGAAGGGCAAAAGGCTCGCAAGTGAAGGCAAGGAGGTTAATCAGACGCACGTCCGGTTTGCTACCCTGCATTAGTAGGAGATTAATGAGTGAAAATAGAGTAAGAACAGAGGGGACTAAGAAAAAGGACTAGTTTCGCGCACATTTGAAGTTTTGCACAGAGTCTAAACGTCCGCAGAGACATTTAGACGTCAAGTACCCTGACAACGTCCTCGTCGTTTGCTACTCCAGCGACGCCCACGACCATGGTTCAACGATCTCTGTTTCTGAAAACAGGCTGATTTATTTAATTTATTGATTGAATACTGCGGTTTTACATACGAAAACCACGATCTGATTATAAGGCGCGCTGTTGCGAGGGATTACAGATTAATTTTGACCATCTGGGTTTCTTTAACGTGCACGTACGCGAGCGTTTTTGAATTCCACCCTCATCGGAATGCGGCAGCCAGGGGCGGCATAGAACCCACGACCTCTCGCTCAGCAGAGCAATGCTATAGCCGCTGGCCTCCCATAGTGGATAATGGTCTCGAGTGCAGCCGGTTTACCGCTGTCCGGAGGGGGATGCATACTTAGCCTGATTAGTACCAGAATATGGTAGAAAAAGCTAGAGCCGGATCATTTACGAAGAAGCAGACTAAGAAGTTGTTTGCCGGGTCACAAAACAGCCAACGCATTAGTCAGCATTAAGGAGAATTACATCAACGGCCGCAGATGCTCGATGACCTCTTAAGACGGACTGGTTGTATACTGTTATTACGCCCTAGTAATAACCTTTGTAGTTTCATTTCATTTTTTACAATCTTACAGATATATCCACTTGGTGAGCATTATCCAGACAATGCGCTTGCCTACAATCAACACAGTGCTATGGTTTTGTCCTTTAACATAATAAAGGTGTTATGTTCCAAACAAGAAAGAAACTATATATCAGTGAAATTCTCACTGGTACAAAAATAACGTCATTCATAATTTCCTATCTGCCTGATACAAACAGGCTTCCACTTAGCCGGTAAAGTCTCCTCTCTGGAGCATGTTTATCCAACGTCTATAGAACCTTTTTGAAAGAAACAAAAAAGAAACGATAAAAAAACACGACCGCATAAAGGCTTGGGCTTCCCGCAAGTCCAATGTCGATGCCAGGATCCCAGTAGTGTGGCCATGCCGGATTAACGCAGACGGCCGCGGAAAGGGGGATGAATTAGGGGATTAACCCTTCTGGCCCGCGGAAGATCCTTCCCCATATAAGAGTCCTCCAGCGAAGGTATCCTCCTTTTCTTCTTGGTAATTGGTGCTCCCCGTTGAAGGTCATGAAATGACCCTGCTGCTGCTTTCGTAGCGAAACAAAGAAGTGCTCAACCATAGCATTTGGCAGATTGGATAGTAGGGGCAACGTAATACAGATAGTGGTGCATGCGTAATAACGTATGTAGGAAGTAGCCAGCCCGAACACAGCCAGAAAATTTCTTTCTTTCGCGCGTGTCCTAGTGCACTCTTCTTCAGTAAGTCCTGCTGGGTTAAATATATTTTCTTTATTTTACATCGAAGGTATAGCGAGGAGTTTCAAAATTGTTTTCCGGTGCTGGCAGTGTGCAGCGACGTGGATGGTATCGAGGAGGGACAAGTGAATTATCGATACGCTACGCAAACACAGCCGTTATGAACACCAACCAACTCACCCAAGCCTATACCCTAATGCGATAGCAGTGCCAGTGAATCATCCAGAACATAAGTCGGACATACAGAAGGGTAGAGAAGCACAGACCTCACATATAGGGCAGCATTTGAACATATTTCGCTATGGAAATGGAACTGTGTTGCATATATGGGATAAGGTTTCTTACAGTTAAGATTTTTTTCAGGTGCAAACCAGACTCAAGGACTTCCGGTGGTGTGAGAACTCCCTAATACAGCTTTGCTTGAGTTGTTTAGTTTTGCGTAGATATTCAATGTCATTTTATTGCGAACGCAAATCACACTAATGCTTCAATCAATGCTTATTGGTCGCTTCGGAGAATCAGCTGAAGGGCAGTGTGTTTATATAGATCGAGTAGTGAGAAGTTACCGGGATAGTGAGAAGGTAATGTACAAACGAATGAAAAGACGTTAAAGAGTTATTGGAAACGTTGTGAAATCATTAGTGACAGCTCCCTGATATCCTTAAAGGAATACCATACGATGATACAATGCTGCGTTGACAACTAAATGACGCTAAGCTTGTTTGAGTTAGCGAGGTAGCAGCAGCACTGGGTAGTAAGAGTACAGCCTCGACCTGTGTAGCGATTAGCTCTCTATATCCTGAGGGCGAAGGCGATGTAAAAAGCTTGTCATTCTATTAACTGTTTTTCCGTGGCAGGGAAGGAATGATGTTGAGAGTTGTAGACACTACGAAAGACGACATCTATGTAAATACATTTAGTGCTTCTATACATCTAGCCTTACAAGAGCTATATAGATACTCATGCCTGGGTATTTCCGAAGAATGGACACGGCGGCCAGCTGTAAGCTGTCTCCTTGCATGCGTACCAAGTGCGCCAAGTGGTCGGCTCGGCAAGCGAGCATCCGCAAAGGGGGAAGGATATGAGAAAAAAAGCGACACTTTAAAAATAAATGAGAATTTCAAAAAACAGAATGGCAAGAAGCACAAGTCACAAACGACAAATATCCCTTTTTACGGTAAGACAAAGCACAAATAAAAAGAAGGTGCCTCAGCACTTTTGGGAGGTTCAATTTACAATGGAAGCGTGCTTACTGTTAACCGAAGCTACCTTAAGATCCCGAAAAGTTCCGTACTCTTTGCTTTTTTGCCTTACGCACCGTTATTCAAGCCTTTCCACTACGGCGTAGGACCGGCGCGGAAGTCTTGCATCGACCGGGTCTTGCTCGGACAGCGATGTGCTGCCACTGCAGGATGCGCTGCCACGACCAGTCAGAAGTTTCACGCATAAATTGCGAGAAAGCGCCTCTGACACAACTCCACGCACGGAGGAAAAAGCAAGCCGTCCACGTTTACTGCGTTCCCAGTGCCACAGTATTGTACGTTTGATTTTCTTTATGCAGTAGCTTTTTTCGTAGGGCACGGGCGATCGGTACTGTGTGCGCATGACGGCCTAAGTCTCCAACTGATTGCACCTCCCGCTACTGATGGCCGTGAATTCATTTTGCGACTGAAGCAATACGAGGTGGAAATGGTACATCGCAAGTATGGAATGGAAAAGTGGTTGTCCACTCACATATTCTTTCAGTTTCTTTTTGTGTCCATTATTGAGCTTGTCCGTTCATACATTATCATTCTTTTGTTTTATTTTTATTTCTCTAAGTGCGGCTTTTGTATATATTCTGGGCCTCTACTACCGGAAACGTAGACATAGATTTTCCTAAAGCGTTGCTCTGAGTGGAGCGCTCTTATATTGCTTCAGTAGGCGGGCCTGTATTTATATTCACCGCAAGCTCCAGGGGTCTGTTGAAAGGCTAAAATGAGATCTCTAGATAAAGAAAACAAAGGCGGTGATTTAAATACATATGAATCGATGTCAAACGAGGAAATGATGAATAAGTTTCCATACCACGGCCCTTACTGTGTATGCCACGCCGAGTGTATTTGGACAAGAAAGTGAAAATGTGGAATGCGGATGAAAGTAACATAAAACGGAGAAGAACGCAAAATATTGGGAATGAAGTTGCATTCCTTTCGTAAGTAAAGTAGGGGCACATCCTTAGTACACCGAGAGCGAAGTGAATTGATCGGTTCTTTCGTCACAATAAGTGTTAATTAATAATATCGTCGTGAACTTGTGGCGCATAAATTGGGGGACATTTTATTTCTTTTCTGAAAAAGTTATTTAGTTCTTTTTCTTTTTTTTCCTTGGTGAGGTATATTCATGGGCTCTGATGATTCTAAAGGAAGCGACACTTCGGTTTCGCTTGCCATGTTTTGAATCGCCTGTGAATTTTGTTCAATGAGAATAAGATGACTAAGGTTCACTCAAGGTGTGCGAATTTCCTAGCCACGGAAATCACAAGCGAGCAGGAATCTGCAGTTCATGTTGACTTTACATGCCAGAAAATTTCTAATAGCGCCTCATGCAAGTAGATCAAGTGCGAGGGAGCCATATAGGCTCTGTTCCACTGCATTCTTTTCGGCTTCCAACGCCTTGGTTGGCGCTGCTCTCGCGACCACTACTAACAGGAGCTAATTTTTGTATATGGTATTTTTCTGTTCTGCATCAATTTTTAAGAATCCGCTGTGGCGCATCCATGGCACAATGTCAGTCCTTGAAATATAATTACTCGATGAGGCGGACATTACCAAGAAGAGCAATCAAATGCGGAATTGACGGTTTAACAAAATTTTACTAATTATTTTACAGTATATGTTGCAACCTGCGAAATATAATTTCCGAGTTTGCAAGACATATTGACTTTTATAAAACTCTGAATATAGCGCCGGATTCGAGATATGCGCCACCAAACAAGCGTTAGAAATGCGCTGTTCTTACATTAACATCTTTTTTGTTTACCTAAGCGCTGTTTTATGCATTGAAGCAGAAAAGTACCTGGAACGAAAATGTATTTCATGACACTTTAAAAATTCGTATCTTTAATTTGGTGTAGTCCTTAGAATCAGTTTTTAGGCAATACGCCTTGCGAACTCATCGGCTATGTGCCGTAAAGTAAATAATTAAAAAGGTAATTATTACAGTTATTTTATTATTTAAATTAAGCTTTTTGATTTATCCTAGAAGTAATGTCCGCCACGTCGAGTAATTTAGCTGTAGCGTTAGAATTGCGCTATCTATCCTAGGCAACCTTTAAAAATGTGGTGCAGGTGATAAAGAACACCTGATATATGTGATAAGTCGCATAACCGTTCCTTCGCCTGTTATTGGCAACAATACTCTGCAAACGCATGCTACTATTTTATTTAAAATTCCGTTGCATATGTGTAAGCATTCTTCAGTAGCACATGTCCTCGCCTTTTGTCTCTCTGAGTTCCCGTGTGTCTAGGATAGTATGTAGATTTCATTTACTCCAACTCCGCTCAATATTTTTTGAACCTGCGGCGCAAGTTATTAAAGAAGTGTCATGATTGATGCTCTAAGATGCAAAGGAGTAATCCTAGGTAACTCATTCCTGGGTGACTCGCAGGAACTGTTCGTAACTACATTCTTTTGTTTCATTTTCATTTCAATAATAAAAAGGACCTTTGCATTTCAAATTTTTGTTGCTTTTTCCTTCGCTGTGTATGTGCTAGGAAATCAGGTCCCAGCTATGTTATCATTCCTTTCTTTCTTTCTTTCTTTCTTTCTTTCTTTCCTTCTTTCTTTCTTTCTTTCTTTCTTTCTTTCTTTCTTTCTTTTCTATCTTTACAATCTCTGTGTAACAAAAAAGTAAAGCAGTCATTATGCCAGAACAGCCGTTATGTCTCACGGGACAAGAACAATTCTTGGAGTTGCATATTGGATTTTTTCCCGCCTCTCTCACCAGGGACGGCCTGCTCGATTATTTAATGCCGAAGATAATAACGAATTTAAGAACGCGCCCTGAAATTTGTTATTTTGTCTATTAAATGTTCGTGCAAGCCTCCTCAGCTCTTATCTCGGTGTTGATGTATGATTGAAATGTCCTACTGTTGTAATGGCTACTGCATATATAAAGGGGAATATTTGTTGTGTTTGCACGGAATACTGCGAGGGCATATTATTAACACTCTCAAGCTACTCAATTCCTACCCTTCCTACATTATGTACATGATAACAATCTCAGCGGGCTGAGAACTTTCTGACCAAAACGGCAGCTCTAGATATGTAAAGTAGAAGCGTAGGGAAAAAGACAAAGCACAAAAATTGACGCCTCGCAGTGGTTTTTCCATTTCTCCATTGCGAATCAACACTGATGACTCACGGTCGTTTCGCCTCACTCGTCCTTGAATATTCATGAGTAAGTGCGCATAACTATTCGCGGGACCACCAGCGGTAAATTGCCAAAGCTCTATCGATCATAGTTCGCAAAAAGCGACGTGCTTATTCCAGCAGTTCCTTCGCGGCTCCCTTCGGCAAGTACTCTTGCGTCTACTCTCGGGGCGCCTAAGTACCAGGGGACCTGTAACTCGAAGCTCGCGCCTTTCTTTCCCCACAACGCAGCACTTCTCTCACGTAGTTACCCAAGTAATGCTGTCGCCGTATATTACACCAGCGCGAAGTTGCTTTCGTAGCAGCCAGAGTGACGACGAAAGCGCATTCAATGAAGACTGTACGGCCTCGCTATATGTGCATCTGGGGTCAACAACACGCTAGTTTCTCCATATTTTACCGGCGGCGAAACTGAACATCCCACGCCAATAATGTAATTTGGTGCGAAGCACGCCCGTCGAATCTCGTCTGTGTAAGCGTCTGTTTTGTGCTATTTCGTAGTAGCATGGATCGGGCAATCTCGTCTGGTATGACTGCAACAAAATAAGCTAGCGTTAATTTCCACGAGGTAACAGGATCACTGTTATCGCTGAGCCTTTCTTTCCTTTCTCCTTGGTGTTATGTTGCACTTGTTTTACATCTACCTCTCGTCTTGCTTGCACCCCTTGGTTTCCTCCTTCCTTTGTTTTATTAGCTGTGCGTTTTCTTCGTGTGTATAGGATTTAGAAACGCTCCATGTTGTCATGAAAGTCATCCTTTTTCGATACCTACGTATATCAACATTAATCAATGCGTCCGGCTTACTGCGTTCGCTTAATGCGCCTGGGTTCGGAAACAGCGACAATGGCCCCGGGGTTTCTCGCAGCATTCCCGTAGGAAGCTCTGGGTTGAATAGCGTGCTTCGTTAGATAACTCTACATAGTCAGACTTTGACTCTCTTTCTTGTATGTGCCCGTGTTAGAGCTCGTGCTACAGTCCTTTTAGCGCAGGTGTTTTCGGTAAAGACACATATTCCCGTCAGTCACAGTGTAGGCATTGTGTACGTGACATGCTGTTGCCATTGTCTACAGTACTTGCAAAGGAAAAATTAGAACTACGGATATTAGGTTGCGGATAAGTTTCTTAAGTTGTGGAGAAGTGTTAAGTTGCGGATGAGGAAACCTTTGCTACAAATAGCTTAAACCACTCAAGGTACTACCTTGCTTAACAACACTTTCGATGTGCCGCCTACAACCCATAATTAAATGCACATGGGCTTTGTTCTGGCGATTGCATTCAGGACTGACTATACATTAATTTAAGGTTTATTATACGGTATACAACAGGATCTAGTACAAACAGACACGAATAATCATTCTATAACCTTGTCTTTTTTTTTTTACAGTCTGCATGATCTTGGAATAAGCTATTGTAACTTTGAGGCATTTATTGGCAGCACGCTAAACTTTGTGACTGGAGTGAAAAGCCGACACCCGATGCTTTCTTACCAACGTGATTTCTTACCGCCGGATCCTTTCTTACCGAGTAAAACAAGTTCAAGTGCAATACAAAGTGTTCAGACACAGGTGCTCCGCATTTGTATAGGCCTTTCTGGATGCGCGTGCACGGGGGCGACTATTGCAATAGATAGACTACCTCATCAAGACTCATATCGTAGTTGGAGCGCTAAAGCTGCCCGTAAGGCACCTCGCCCGGACTCCTCGCCATATTCTTGCTTCTCTACCTGCGGACAGGCCACGTACCTCGTTCTGCCGAACGGCATGCGCGCATCGTGAGCTCTTGCTCTCCTCACAGCTGCCGCGAATCTTTTTACTCCTCCTTGGTTCCCCATTTATCCCATGATCAACCTCACAAACGCCTGAAATGCAGGTTTGTCATCGCCGGCTCTTAAAAACCTTACTTTACGTTTATTCTGTGAGAAGTACTGACACAGCACACACATATACGCCGATTACTACGTCCTGCCAAACAGCTCTACCACAGCTCTCGTCAGTCAGCAAATGTCAACACTACCGAGTTCAAAGCTTCTTTATTGACAACACCGACGGCAGCGGAGCTCGCAGAGCTTCACGTCACACTGCACTTTATCAATGATCAACCGACACACTGGGTCGGTTTTCTGCGAATCGAAGGCGTTTTGTACGCAACCCTGAATTGTAATTTCTGTTTATCTCAGTATTGTTAGTATTGCGCTTTTTCTATTTCTCGTGCCTTAAACTACACTTATTTTACACGATGTTTGATTGTGTGTGCGAGCAATGTGCGGAATAAAATTTATCCGATGTTTGTCTACTACCACAGCTATGCATTTGTAACCCTGTTTTGCAGCGTTCAATTCTACTCATCTTTGCGGTATTTTCGTGTACAACTTTCTTGAAGTGATGGCCCCCTTACTCAATATTACTCATGGGGCCATCAAGGTATGTTGAAATAAATAATCTAAGTAAATTGGTAGATTGGCAGTTCGATTTTGGAGTTCCCTCTCAGTATTGATTCTTATTTTAATTTCCTTTTGTTTTCCGCCTAACGCAATTTTCTGGAAATGATAAGCACGGGGGTCGAAAAAGATGTGGATGTAAGGTATGCAGATTTTGCGGTGGACGAAAGGTGCTGATCCAACCGACTGTCATCAAAGGTCTTCTTGCATGCGCCACCTGATCCTATTCGTCCATTTTCCCCCCTTCCCATCCTCTCATCACCACTTCTTGCAAACCGCGCGTGCCCCGTGCTTTATAACTCATCGGTTTCTGCATCCATAACACGCCATGCTGCACCAGGTGTGCCTTATGCTTAAGCTCATGTTAAAAATAAGCGCGAGGCGAACTGTGCCGCGAAATTTCTTTGTTTTTTTTTTCTTTTTGCATTCTTCCAGTAGATGCGAGGTTCTACGGTTTCAAGAATATCATTGTAGCGTGTTCACAGGCAGGTTGTGTAGTGTGTAAACGAAGATATCTAGCGCCTTACGGGAAAGACAATAACAATTTGCACGCAGCTCAGAATTTCAGCAAGCGAAATCTGACCGAGATCAAAGTAAAGGGAGTTAAAATGGATAAAATGAAGGAAGGTAAGAAACGCTTTCATTGATTCAGTGCTAAGGCGTTAACAATACTCAATCTTCGCTCTGTATTTACGATAGTCCATCGGCCTGAGGCGACCAGACGATCAGTGTGCGCTGAAGGTTCCCGGCGTACCTGTGCGTACTTCAGCTCTGACAGTTAGAATGCCGTCTTTTTTTAGCTAAGGATAATCTTAATTTGTTTGTCCTTCGTTATATTTACAGGGCTACGACGGTGATAGATTAAGTTGTATCTACCTTTAGCACAACTGCGTGATGGGACGCGCTGTTATCAAGCATATTCTGTCGCTTGTGGGCCCCCGCTGCCGGCATTGGTCGGGGTGCTTCATTAGTCACATGTCTCTGAGCTTTTCTCCTTTTGTTGTCTACGCCTTCGGCCTTACGGCCTATTCTCGTACTTCCACTTCTTTTTTTGTTCCAGAGATGATTTCTTTCAGGAGGTCCAGGAAGGTCGGGTTTGTCACAAGGCATGGCAGTAAGGTTTTTGTTGTTGTTGTTGCATGCAGGTCCGCTGTTCGGTTAATTTCATTTTAGAGTGTATACTATCCCCTTCCCGCAGACTTTGTCGCCTGTGCTGTGCCGCCCATAGGCGCTTAGCGCACTGGCTGTCTCAATTGGCGCATGTGCGCTCAGACATGCATCTGCATAAAAGGCGAGGTCTTATCGCCTCAGGCGTTATTCTCTGCCCGCTTGCGACCACTCGGGTTGCGTAAGTAAACGCCCTTGTTAAGGTTGAGGGCTCGTATTTATCTTTCTGCATGACTGGGGACGGGTACAGCAAACGAACGCTACAAGCCCCAAGTGTACTATGTGTATAATGTGATAATAATGCAAGAAATTAACGTAGTAATCCATCGACGAACTTCACTGCGGGGAGGATTATCTAAGGCAGGGCACTCGCTCAAGGAAATTATTTCATCAAAACTAATTTACATCCTTCCTGTGTCATGGGCTTCATAGCCTAAATATACTTACGACTGTCCAATACGTTTAGTCAGTTGTGATGAGGCTCATATTTTGTGTATTCGTATTTCGTGTGTCTCACTCTGTGTAGGAGCTCTTCGCAGCCTCTCTGCGTTTGTGTTGTTGCTTGGGAGAGGCCGAAAACTAAGTAGATACCTTTTCTGGACGCTTTTATATGTCTGCACGCGTGCATGTATGCAAGTCAGAATTCTGTAAATGGCTTTGGCACAAGAAAAATCTTTTTAAAATACACGGTTAAATCACCTGTCCTAAGCGGTGTCTTTCTCTCTCTAGATGGTAAATAGTGAGCCTTAAGGTATCTCAGGAAATTTGCCTTTTATTTTTCGTTAGATATCTTTGTAGTAGAAGTTCGTGTCATAACTGATGCTGTGTGCTTCGTCTCGCTTGGCCAAAAATTAGTACATATGCAAGATAGGTCGGCTGAAACAACAAACAAAACAGCATTTTAGAATGATATTTAAATCAAAGTTGGCCCTTGCAAAGGCATATTTCACAGAAAGTCAACATGAGCGCAGTGTACGTGTGAACACGCAATTTACGAACTTTACACAGAACGTAATGGTAGGTCGTCACAAAACGAAATGAAGATCAAAACTATGGCGTAGGTACTTGCAGTGCACATATAACTCAGTGAAGTACAGTACGCAATACAATATACGCGGGGGCCATTCTTAAGTTTTGCGGAATTTAAAAAAAAAACGCATTTGGAAGAAAGGATACATGTAGTTCTTGAGGCAGATTATTCATGGAGGTGGACATTACTTGCATTAGAAATTAAAATACATTATTTAGCTAATTGACGAAAATTCAATAAATAATTTTTCATTATTTCATTGGCAACACATATTGCAATATTGCATACGAATTGTATCCGCTTAGTTTGCCAGGTATAGCCACTTGTAACGAATTTAGAGGATGGCATGGCTTTCTAGACATGCTCTATCAAACTACTAGCAAAAAATACACCATTGCTCTACGTTTATTTTTTAACAAAACGTTCTTTTACACATTGAAGCACAAATTTAACTAGAATGCCCATGTAACTTCTCGCAAAATTTGGCTATTAGTATCTCGAAACCGGTGTCATTATGAAAATTTGTTCTATGTGGATACACATAGAACAAAGTTTGCCTTTTACAAGCCCGTGCGTACCCTAACCTCGCGGTTCTTCATGCCATATACCCTGAAAGATATCCCAGTGTGGACTGCCGTGCCTGGGGACTAAGGGCAACATTGGACCATGTGTTGTGGGAGTGTGAAGCCATCGGCTCCTCCTTCAGCGACGACAGGCGGGCTGCGCTTTTGGGCAGCCCCGAACTCAACGACCAAGCCCTGGCCGTCCAGAGTGCCCGCGATCGGGCCGTCAAGCTCGGCTTGGCGGTCCCTACGTGGGACTAGCCGGGTGGCGCGGGGTCTCCCCTGCGTCTTCTCTGGACCGAAATAAATTTACTTCACTCACTCACTCACTCACTCACTCACTCACTCACTCACTCACTCACTCACTCACTCACTCACTCACTCACTCACTCACTCACTCACTCACTCACTCACTCACTCACTCACTCACTCACGTGGATACACTTTGCCAACTCACCGACTACAACTCATAAATTAATCAGGAAGGCAAGCGGTGATGTTTGGAATTAGTTTATTATGCGTTAAATTTCTCCTGCAAGTAATGTCCGCTTCTGTATAATCCAGCTGAAGTACTAGAATTTTACTGCCACAGGCGATTTAAAAAAATCAGTATAACTTAAAAACAATCACCTGACAAACAAGAATACACCACAAGTTGTACATGATCAAGGATTTTTCACTCTTCGCAGAGAGCTTAAACTGCAGCCCGGGTACATTTACGCGTAGCTGGGCGGCTGAACGTTTCGTTTTTTACCTCCGCCAACTTCCCTTACCGTCGTTCCAGCTCCTCACGTTTCCTCCACTGCACAAATGATGCGTACTCGTATGTCCATCCGTTCACTGGGTGCTCATTGGTAGTGGTCACGGCTAATCGCGACCCTCAGTTGTGGCTAATGAAAGAAACAACTGGGACAAAAAAGCTTGTTCAAACCAGAACACCATAAATAACTAACACGAGGATGCTGTCGATAATTCCGTGGTTCAGTGAGTCCAAGGTGCGTACATACTCCACTTTCTAATTATCTTTATGTCGTTTTTGTTAACATCAAATAAACAAAAATCCAGCGAGAAGCTTACAACGGTGTGATGCAACAGCTGAAAGCGAGAAAAATTTGCGGCTATAAGTATGCAAAAGAATACAGTTCCCTATAATAGGAAGCATACAGGGAGTGGAAGGGTAGAGGGTGGCGGAAGGAAAATTTAGATTCAGCTTTTCCAATCTTGACGCCAGCATTTGCTGAGTAAAGCAGGAAGAATTCATTTGTTTTCTTTGCGCACTCGTTTCGCTTCTCATTACTTATGCCCCACCCATTTTAGTGCTTTGTTTTGTTGTTATTCATATTTGTTATTATTCATTATTTTGTTATTATTCATATTTTCAATAGCATGGACCAGCGCTGAAAGAGACCGCCATACTGAGGACATTTCTGGAGTCGCAATATTTTAATGTTGTCATAGGGATATCTATAGCTCGTTTGTCGTATTTTCTTTCTGACTTTTGAGGTCATTGAAAGAACGCAAAAAAATAATTCCACTGCCGACATTTCTCGGGCGGATTTTCAGTACGCTCTCTGTTCTTTAGTTTTTGAGAGCAAATCATTTTAGAACGCCAACTTCACAAGCTGTTGCAGGAGAGGGCTACGAATGTATTGTTGAAGTTGGAATGGTCAAAAAGCCTGGAAAAGGGACTCTAGAAATGACAAGCGTTCAGAGCAATTATCATTTCTGAAGAGCTCTAATTGTCTACATGTGCATTCTTTCAATCTCTCTCTCAGTTTTCTTCTAACCTTTCCACCTCCATCTCTCCCGCTCCTCAGTTTAGGTTAGCAAACAGGATTTTATTTTTCTGGTTAACCTCCGTGCCTTTATTTTCTTTCATATTTTTCTCGCTCTCTGTTGTCATTCTCGGCCCGTGTCGTCTGTCCGAGTGGAGGCATTCTGTATGTTTACAGATGGCATTCTTGTGATTTGAGGCAGGTCATCCACTTGAACCAAACATGCCTTCCTTCGGTTGGGATGCTTATATTGTTTATAATGTTTATTAGGCGTCTGCGGCTTCACGTGGCTTTTTAAGCAAATATTTCGAATTGTATGATGCACCTGAAGCACCGTCCTTCTTCCCCTTCTTTACAGTTTGCCTTTCAATTTGTGTGGTTACGACGTGATTCTTGACTCAGTCTAAAATACCCGCCTGAATTTCTTTGCGCTGTTACAATGTTTGACTAGGGCCGATGACAGTAATAGAGCTGGTTGATTTTTCTTTTTTTTTGCACTCTGTAGACATTCTGTCGCCTCCTTTTTTGTCACCTAACGAAATTATGGCAGAATTAGTGTAAACGCCCGGCGGCTTTTTGGGAAAAGGAAACATTTGTATTGGGGGCGCGTATAAAAAAAAAGTGTATCAAGCCCGCTCCATCCCAATGTGCTATGCGGGAAGATTCTGTGAAACTGGCTGCAAGTTTATTTAATTGGAACATATGGGATGTAACTGGATAATATGTGTGAGTAAGCATGAAAATATTACTGATTTAATATATTGAGCTTTCGTGACGCTCAAAATGATTTTGTGCTGGTTTAGTCCTGCTGCCACTATAACTTTCATTTTCTTTGGTCTCTACGTCTCCCTGTTGAAGTGCATGCCAAAATGAGGATGCAGAATCAAGTCCAGGAATCCGGGACATCGACTACCGCAGCAACGCCGACCGTATGGCGATGCGGTCGGCGTAACACTACGGGAAGCATTGAAAAAAAAATAACGCAGAAATTTCTTAGGAAGTTGTCTAGGCATGCGCAAGAATTATGCGACTTGCTCATCTCGACGTAGCCCGTTGTCATTATCAATGTTATGAAACTTGATTCGACCAGTGTAAACCACAGCGCTGCGGCGACACGTACTGCTGGGGACGGCGGCGCAAGGTGAATCGATGACGCGAGCAAACTACTGCAGGTTGTGTTGCTAGGTGCGCTGATCACGCTCCGATAATTATAAGTCGTTATCGCTCCTGATCCCCTTACACACATGCGTCGAACAATTAGCTACCGCAATCAACCATGCTCTGGCGCCGGCTGCATATGGCGCAGCCGCGCGGGCCCTATCTCGACAGCGATATGCGAAGAGGCAGAGTGTGCCGAATGCGTCGTGTACGCTGAGTTCTAGCCGCTTAGTTCGCGCTGAAGCGAGAGGCAGCACGAAGGTGAATTCGTTCGCTGCTGCGGGATGTACCTATCTTGAAAGCCATGGTCTTACGTGACGGACGGGTGCACGGACGGGCGGGTTTCCTCATTGGGTACGCATAAAAATGCTTAAGCATTTAAACTAGATTGTGGAGCAATGCTTCACTTTTCGCCAATTGCCCTTTAGGCATTTAATCGCGACAATTGTTTCACACTATACGTCGCGTCTGCTTGAATTCCGCCGGCTGGATTGTTCTCGTGGGGCACTTTTGCAGACTCGTTTAAAATGCAGGGGGTACTATTTTAAGTGCTTGTTGCAGCGCAGCGAGAATTCGTCCGCTAATTGCACTCTAGTGACATATGCATTCTCCCTCGATATGTAGGTCTAGTCTGACTTTATTACTCTGCATAAATTTTTTTCCTGTAACCCTTTTCTTCGCTACTATGCAATAAAGGACCACTACAGGGGCAAAATATTCGTCCGTCCTTGTGTTGAAGAGAAACGTTTCGTCGATCATGTTAAAACCCATGGACTCGAATGTACAGCTATATGATGCGCATTCAGCGCCCTGATGTACAACGAAAGATGGCATTGCCAGATCCTACCACGAACAGTGGACCAAATGGATTTATTGAGCGACATCCAAGCATTAAGCCCGGCTACGGGCACTATGTTTCCTCAAATTTCGGCGCGTGGTAAAATCCTTTATTTGGCACTCCGAAACACAAGCATTACGTTCTAGCGTAGCAATTACACTGAATTAATGAGCAGATAACTAAATAATTACGCAGCACAGCAAACTAATAGTAGTATATACACTAGTGATCACTAGGAACTAACATTCTCTGCTGTCTCAGTTTCACATACATGTAATATGATGGATATCAAATGAAATATCATAAAAAAAGTAATTCAACAAGGGGGCCTGGTGCGCTCTGAACATTATTTGCACCTTTATGACTGTGTAAAGGGCTTTTGGTTGTCGCATGGCTAACACTTTTACGTTTAAGGGGTGAGATCAAATTGTTGGTGGTAACCAATGACGACTGCTTGTTTGCCGACTTTTTCTTTTATGTAAAAATGATGACAGCTGTGACAGGCGACATAAAAAGCGCATCAAATAAACTTTCATATCTATCCCTGTGAATGCTCCTGTCGGATATTTCTGTGCGCCCAAGGCTGTCAGAATGATTACATTGTTTTCAACGACACCTTTGTCATCGCACGTCTATCAGAGCTGCGTTATCGGCCTCTGTAAATATTTGTAAGGCCCTAACGACAGGGGAGATACCCGTTCGACAAGCAAACACCCTTAAAAGTGCAAACAGTTTTGCACTGTGGGAACTGGTATGAAGAAGTCAATAGTTATTAATGAATTATTGAATCAATAAATCAATGAGCCAATCAATCATTTATCTTGCTCGTACAATGGTAGTTTTAATTAGTGCACGTCATCGATGGGGTAATAAACTGATAGTAAACTAATACTACTAACGCGCATCATCATATTCACACCAGCTACGTTCAGTCGCATCGCCATTGCAAGAGCACGTCTTGGAGTCAAGCGCAGGATGGAGAGCATGAGTGAGTCAGCATCGAATTTACGACTCTTACGAAGACAAGAGGCAGCGTTGTTTATCTTTGAGCACGACCGCATTTATCTAATGTTCAAGTGTTAAAAACTGCTATTCAAACGTGCATGTCATTGAGCATTTCATTATCTTTCGCAGCCAGTATCGTAATCTCAGAGCAGTCGTGAAGGTGTCCGTTGGCAAAGGGAAGAGCTCCAAAATGTGCCAAAAACTTCATGGTTTGATAATGTTCGAACAATACATGTCAAAGGTCCATTGGCGTTAACGGCCATGGTCTCTTTAGCAACGCGATTTGAAAGAAGAAGTTGGCATCTTTGAGTTACAGGGGATAGGAAAGGGGGAGGTAGCGGCGTATACAACATGCAAGAATTTAAGTGATGAATAGTACTCCAGAAATACCGAATTTAGTTTAAGAGAATGTCTATGATGTAAAGTTCTGTACAAAAGTCCAGGAAATGCACAGAAGAGAGTGTACAAGAACACGCGCAAACGTGCAGAATAGCACACAGTTACATAAATGTGTTAAAGCACTGAATAGTGCTAAAAGACGCACTTGAACTTAGCTATTTGCAGACACGTGGACCCCATGTCAGACACATAAAATATATATCAGCATAAAATACACCCTATAAATACCTGTGAACATAACTGCATAACAACAATAAATGTGTCGACATTTATGTGGTATGTAATATTAATAGATCTGTAAAACCAGCCCTAAATATTTCTTACACAGTTAGGATATCGATATTTTCTAAGATTTTTGAGGCGATAGCTGATTTTTCCTTGGGAAGCCGCCGTTTGTCGGCGGCGGACTATTCTTTTCCTTTCAGTGTGAAGGGTCAACGATCTAATAACACTAAATGTGTTCACAATGTAGTCCTTGCAGCATCTGTGACACTGAGGCTTTCTGCTTCCGATCAGTTACATTTTTTTCAAGGAAAGAGCCATGGCCCTACTCAATGGCACTAAGCTGGAACTGGCGGAAAGGCACAGTCACTCTTCAGTGGCCGTTCTGGCGGAACACCGAATTTGTCAATTGCCATAAATATTCACAAACAAGTTAATGACCCCACACGTTATGTATGAGGCCGTCTTCCGTGCGCTTTTTCGTTCACCAAACAGTGCACAGGAAGTAATGCAACAGAGTAGCTGTAAAGACCCGGAACCAATGTAGCAAAACGATATGAAACACGGTAAATATTTGAGTAGCGTTGCTGCAAGCGTGATCAAGCAAACTAAAGAACCTACGTCGTGATTTGGGTCATCGGTATTACGAGCACGTCGTTGGCGTTCGATGCGAGAAGAGAAATATTCTGCTGTGCTTCTATAAATGAATTGATCTTTTTGTTCTCTTTTTTTTCTTTAGTTTTCTTTCATCAAAGGCGCTGCAAACACTGCCGTTGCTGCTGAAATCATAGTTACCCCTCAGATCAAAGCGCTACGCAATGTCCGCGTCCTCCAGGAATTTGTTGCCGACAGTATGGTGCCGTATCGAACAACCCATGAACGCCGCAAATATTCTTGGATCGCGCACGTTTTTCTCCCCTCTTCCTTAGGAAATAGTTCGAGTTCATCCCCACTAAATGAATTTGGTGGTGCGCATGAAATTTCAACCACTTGAGACGGCGGGAAAGCGATACTCACTTCAAAGCTTCAAGCTGAAGAGGTAACTCGATGCAGTCGCGATGTCTGGCGATGTCAGTTCTAGGATACTTCGGTACGCAAAACAGCATGAGTTGCACTACATGCATATTTCCTAAGTGCATGCTGGTAGTTGTTTATTCAAGACTGCTCTCTGTACGAAGAGAATAAACGCTTGCTTACACTTACTCGCTCGCAATCAACTCATCATTGCCTGAAACAGTAATGTTATACTATTTTCATGTTAACTTCTTTCTGTTAAAATTAAAGCTTTCAATCCACCTGAACGAAGCCGAAACACCACAGCCGAACCACGAGGCCGGAATTTGTTTGCGAGGATTGGAGCTGTTCGGCTTTCTGCATCTACCTCCATCATGATGGAGCTGCAGCATTCGGAAAATTATACAGCACTGGGAGGACGAACCTAACGAACGCTCACTCAAAGCAGGTTTGAGGGAAAGCTTCCGTGTGTCCTCTTTCTTAGTGTTCTGTCGTCTCATAGATCTTGTCTTCCCAGGGATCTATTACATGCTAGTCAAACTATGCATTATATATCCGAAGAACATATTTGCCAAGCCACTGTCTGTGATATGGCACATACCGACTTTCACATCCGTAGATAGGCGTTGTAAATGTAACTCTAGCTTCACGTGATAATGGCAAGTGGGAAAAGTTGCTAAGGAAGTAACGATCTACTTGAATAGTGTTGATTCTGCTTCGGAGCAAAACAAAGCAGAGACAGCGAAGATCACATTAGCAATATCTTGAGGATGTAGATTCATTGTTAGGAAAAGCACAAAGGGTCAAAGGCGGCTTAAGAATTCAGGCCTAATGCTTACTATCAAATTAAAGAATTTGAGGGTTAAATGTCGCATTGCATGGTCGACTGCTTATGTGTGTGAGAATGAATGTGTTTGCACTTTATTACAGTTGAAATGCAAAAATGATATGTACATGCTTTGAGAGCGTAATAAAAAAAAACTAATATTACCATAATTCATCCGCAATCCACATTGCGTTGTCTCTCATTGCCTCATACATGGTTTTCTGGCGTTAATCCTCGTAATTAGGTATGTGTCATGCGCTGAGTTTGCTCTGCTGTAGGTACTAATTTTATTGTGGATACCGATACACGTAGTGTTCTACTTAGGCAGTCAAATACATTTCTATTATGCTAATGTCTGGGTGGATTAGCTCTAGAAATTTGCGCCCGTTTCCACAAAAATGTCTTACACAAGAATTGCTCGTAAAATAAAGTTCTAGCCAATTCTGATGCTGGACATACTATTAACGAAGGCATCCGACTAATAGCAAGAAACACTTAGGAACAAAATGTTTTGGTAATTAGACCCTTGAAGAAAGAAGTAGCAATTACTTTCCACCTGAAAAAGAACCATCCAATCGCGTTTATATCAAAATTTTGAGTCTCATAAATTCAGGCGTTAAGATCATTCCGTCTGCTCAGCGGGTAGGTGTAAGACGTTAGGAAATTTTATTGCAGACAAGCGCTTGAGCGACTGGCACAAAAATTAGGAAATCAAGGACTTAACGTAGAGAAATTATTTCAATACCGAACTACAGCATCCTTGCACAAGCTTCTCACGATGTTTCGACAGCTTCTAGTGTAGCGCCTCGATGAACCCTGGAGCTGACGCGGCGAGAGGGTCATGCAAGTGGTACATAGACGTGGCAGTGACAGAAAGCTCTGACATGCTCGCCAAACACGTACACCTATCACAGCTTTTTTTCTGGACTCGAGCGCCCTTCCAAGCGGCGTTCTATAACACGTGGGTCACGGCGCTAGAACACGAAAGCCGGAACGCTAACAGCCATCCATACACAAGAGGAGGGCCGTGGCACGTTGCGAGAGTGGAGGGAAGGAAATTAGGGGGGAAAGAGAGAAGGAGGTTGCGAAGGAGAGAGCGGATATTTGATAGATGAACGCACTCCTGAAAATTGCGCGGCCCGTCGGAGCTATGCCTAGTACTCTCGACCGAGGCTCACGTGCGCACGGCGTACCTGAACGCTTGCCGTAATGTGCCGTCCGTAGCAAAGAAAGGGTAAAGTGGTAAGGGGTAGGACGGGGGGGGGGGGTTTGCTCTCAATAAATCAACAAGCCCACCGTTCGCCGGCCTCCACCATATATCCACCTTTAGGCACCTTCTCGCGTTCCTGGAGGAGACGGGGTCCTCGTGTAACTTGTGAATGGTTACCCTGGCTATTGCTGACAACCAATAGCTCTGTGAACGCCTCGAGCGTCCCTCACTTTTTTGCTTCTTTATATCCCCTCTCCCTTTCTCCAAGGCACTGAGTCACGCTCCCTAAAGGGTTGTGGAAACTAGCGAATCTTTCTCTTCACAATCACTCGCTCTCCCTCTCTCTCTGCAGCCACGTTTTCTGCTGGAGGAGCTAATGTTGTGGTAGTGGCCCCGTCCAGGCAATAAAAAACTTGTTCACTGTTGTGATCCGCATTCACGCAATGTTGCGGATGTGTTTATTGAAAAGTTTCGCTCTGCGTTAGAGGTGCCCTGTGAGCTACGCAGAACTGTCTTGTCGCGCGAAAAGCTTGTGGACCCCCCGACGCTCCTGTGAAGTGATGCTGTCAGGACTCTGCTTTTATTTCCATAGGTTATTTTTGACATGAAAAACTGTTGGAAGTGAAAAATGGCGCGAAGAGACGTGATGAGCAGAGGCGGGCAATGTGTACATTGCCTTGACACGAACAAAGTGCTTCCCGATGACGTGTAGGAACGCTCCCGCTTGTTTAACGCTCAGGTTGTTTTAAATATTGTCGTTTGCCTTGTTTTCAGCGTTCACATCATTTTTTTTTGTTATGCACTAACCCGTACATTGTTTTGCCAACCGTGCAGTATGTGCGACGAGCTTTCTGGGTGTCAGCGAGTTGTCACGTCCACATATTGACAATACAAATGTGCTTGCCCAAACCGTTTATTTTCTCTCCGTCTGTGTATCTGAACAGGTCGTTTCTTTTTTTCAGATTTCGTTGAGGGGATATGAAAAGTGTTTTACATGTATAATTGGCGCATGAACTACAAGTCTATGATACAAACAGTTCTGTCAGTCAGGCAGCGCAACCGAGTATGCGTCTCAATGTAACTAGGTATGGTATTTTTCCGTGTGCAGGATTATGTAGACCAGTTCCAGTCCACTTTCCGTGTCGTCACCGTAGCGGCGCATCATATTCAGCGCAACAAAAATTACTTCCCTGAACACAGCGTTCCGGGAATGCAAGTGGCTTTTTGATGCTTCCAACGGACACCCCCCGTTCGGTATATGCAATATTTAGTACGTTATGAGGGAGGTACTTTACATGATTATCGGTGACTAACTAGGTAATACAGCTATGAAATAACTTCCCCGCTTCGAAATAAGTGAAGAGGAAGCAAGGTCGTCAAACAGAGCGAGAAAGGAATTGAGCACTGAATAAAAAAATTCGCTTGTTGCAGAATTTCGCCCTTAGATGAAGTGCTGTACCAAAATGACATTCCTGTAGCCATTCGCGCTCAGATAACGTAAAGAGATACAGACAAAAAAGCAACAGCGGTGCCATAGAGGGTTCAATATTGAAGTAATCTGGTATAAACGAGAAAGGAATGACAAAAATTGGCAGTCACTTAACTGTCCTTACTTGAATTGGATGCCAAAGTATTAGGGCTTTTTTTACTTTATCGCCTGAAATTAAATAATTTGTACCACCTTTAATATACTTTATTCCACCAATACATCTTAATCCACCTTTCGCTAATTTGTACCAACGTTAATACTTTTTAATCGATTTACTCAACCTTATTCTACTTTATTCTACTTTAATCCAATTTCGGGAGTGGGCCATGGCGTCCATACGACACAGCAGCATGTCAAGAGCCGGGAACGTGACGCATCATTTGGTGCACATGGGCTTTCTTGCCATCCAATGTTAAGGCCAGAGGCTCACTGTATTTTCCGCTTCATGGGGCATATAAAGCTTTCGCCTTAAATAAAAGCGAAAGCAAAAAGAGAGGGTTACACCGTCGTGGCAGTTGTTCACGTATTGCCTGTTCTGTTCATAAAACTGTCTTGCCACTGCACTAGCGAAGATAGCAGCTTTATTGTATGATTTTGCAGGCTAGCCACCCAAGAAATTACGTTTGCCCAATATCGCTCCCTTCACACCTTTTTACCTAAAAAAAGCGGTGTTCAAGAAAATCCAACATTCCTAATGGTACTGTTCAGTAGAAGGCGACCAAAAATGTGACATACTGAGTATGCGTAATCTTCAACGTTAACAAATATCCCGTGTAATGCTAGCCGAGGTTGTTTTCGGAGTGGAGGGACAGTTTTGCACCATAAATACTGTAAATGTAATAATTTTCACGCTTGGCTGAAGGCGAAGCATCCAAAGTTATACCTAGGTTTTTTTCTGTTGCGCTGAAAGCGTCAGTACGCTGGCGGCAGCAGCAGCGTGCCAGTGGCGTAGCAGGTGTTCCATTTGGATGGTGCCCGAGATGAGACTGAAGGCAGGCTGATAATTTTGGGAGTGGGCCAGGTCCGACGCCCCGACTGTTCACCGTGGGATTTCCCAGTGCGTGCCGCCGAAGGTCCAGTGCCGGGAACGTGACATCATCAGTTGGTACCATCGGAGCATAACAACGGACGCCAGATTTTCCGCTTCATGGGACATATAATAATTTCGCATTGAAATATTCCCGTTATGTTCATTATGGTGGGGTATGCACTCAAATGCTCAGAAGGAACGCCGCGTGCGTATACACAACGCTCATGCCATCAGGGCATACCAGAAACGCTTCCCTGGCTCCGGCAGAGCCGATTGAGCAACCCGTAACGGTGCGTCGTCTGGGATGCGTCGGTTTCGCAGCCAAACGCACTTCGCATCTGCGGAGGCCTTATAATTGTTCACGCGTACGCCGCACGTGCTTCGTCGTTTGCCGGAACAGAACCACAACTCCGACGCCAACGGCGTTCGCGAAAATGCGCCTGATGCGTTGGTTTAATTGCTGTCGCAATAAAATCTCACACAAAGCTGCGACCCTCTCCACAAATGAGCAAGTCACTAAATAAGTGCAGCTTCTTTATGAGCCCACAAACTAAAGCGGGGCGCACTCAGAAATGAAAAAAACTATATGTACTAAAGTACGGGTGTGTAGTTGAAACAGGCTTCTTGGGAGTTTGTTCATCCAGCTGCCATTGATTTGGCCGGAAAGCCTTTCTTATTGTGCCATGCTGTGCTGTGCCCGCAGTTTTGGCAGATAGATTTGTTGAACGAATGAAAAAAATAGCGAGAGTTAATAAATGCCCCTGGATGCGGGCAGCTTTCGTGCTAGGTGGTGCACCCTAACCGTGGCAGTTTTGCTTGAAAGAGCAACTTGCGCTCTCCGTGCAGGAGCCCCTATTTGCCTAAGTCTTAGTCAAATTGAGTCTTGTCCCTGAATGCGTGAAATAAGGCCCCGCATTCTTGAGGCATAGAAAGGCGTGTTTGTGGCTTGGGAAGGCAGAACGCACTGGACTCAGCTGGCCACGACATGGATGGCTCAATGAATGCGCTGCTTAGGCACTGAACTTATTGGCTCTAATTTATAGGAATACACTGCCCCGTATTTTCGGAGCCATTGGTGCAGAAGATGAGTTATAAGCGCACCGACCGGTTACTGGAGGCAGATCACAGAGCGTCGGCGAGAAACCCCGAACAAGAGCCCTGCTGAGGCGCTAATGTTTCATAAAAGTAGCTCATTACGTTTTCCTCCTCTTAATAAGCAGGAAACGCCCAATAAAAGAACACATGCGTAAAGCTAGCACATGCTAAATTATTATTATTTTTATTTCGCCAGGAAAATCGGCTATGTTAACTCTGGCATGACATCACGGTAGCCTTGCACCGGGTTTGAGACCTTGGCTGTACTGGATGACTGGACCTTGTCGGTAATGTAATGTGAATGAGTGCGTTTTCGTTTTGTTGTTTTACGAAAGAATGTGTCGTGATTCGGCGCAATAATTATTGCGTCACAAACGCGCTCAAGCACGCATGCACGAACAAGGAAAGAGAGGTAACAAAGGCAGAGAGAGAGATCAGCGGTTTTTCCTAGCTCATCGAAACGACGTCCTATCTTAATAAGATCACCTTCTAGCATGTGCTTGTCAATATATTTTTATGTTTACTCCCACGAACTACGAATAAACGGAACAGCAAGGCGTGGGCCATATGTTGGAGCAATGTCTTCTGGTCGATTATATGCCTCTCTTATCATCCACTGTTCGCGGTAGGCTGAGCCCACTAATAACGGGAGGCGGAGCGTCGCACTGACCACTGAAGAAGCGCGAAAAGCGCGAAAAGAAATAGCATCGTATAAAGCATCACTACAACATTGCGGCACTGCTTTGCGCAGACTCACGGGAACGCCGGAGACATGGCGAAATTTTCGACCGACTGCTGCCTTTGCCCACTGTAAATGAACAAAGCCAGCCAAAGAAAAGTTCGACAATGTCCACATTCAATTTGTTTCGAGACAGAGAGAGAGAGAGAGAGAGAGAGAGAAATAAAAGAGATGAAAAAGGCTGGGAGGTTAACCGGAAGATCGACAGCAAGCTTGTATCGAGGGAAGCAGTACCGCTTACGACCTGCCTAAAAGGCACCAGCTTTGTATCCAGTCGGCGGGTGGTCGCAGAGCAACGTTGTGTTGGATCATCGCCGCAGAGGTGCATCACGTTTTCTCGTCTCTCCTTCAGTTTCACTTTTCCCACCACGACGGCTCTACCATTTTACAAGGGAGTGTACTGCGCATGGAAGGCAAAATAAGGGCGCTAGGAAGCTACTTCGGCGAGCTGAGGTCCCCTTTATTTGTTCACGTTTCCACATTTTCTGTGCGTGATTTGAGTATCATCACCCTTTTTTCTTTGTTTTCATGAAGTCAATGACACTGAAACGACCATGTGTTTTCGTGATCCCATAAAGCCCTGTAGTGACGAAATTTCATTTCTGAACGCTTTTACTGCAATGTGAGAGCCGTCACGCAGAGCGGAACCCTCCTAATAGGGACAGGTTTATACAGTCCAAAAGCGTGTTCTATTGAGTTCGCGGCTCATAGCGGTCATCATTTTCTCGCACACATCTCCTAGTTTCACACACACATGCACATAAAAAAGGTGGGATCTCAAGATTGATGAAGCTTTTCGAAAGAGGTGACTAAAGAAAGGTACTCACCCATATGTGAGAAATAGTAGTTGGGATATGTCGGTCGTCTTTTTCTTCTCGCAATGCTGGCGGCATTAGCCCCCTCCGAAGAAGCTTCGTCCCGATGCGTAGGAAAGGCCTAGAGAGGCCAACTGCTTTAGAAGGACAGTGGTCAGAGGATGGCCGGTGCTAGGCTTGATCATATGTGCAACTTCTGTTAATCAATGCCTTTCATAGTATGGCTTCATTCGTACTACGTGTACGACCTCTGGGCGAGTCCTGCGTCGTGTGGAGCAGACTTGGCCTTCAGGAGTTACCTCGTAGTTTAAGGGACTTAACCGGTGAAGTACTTAATAGGGGCCAAAGTAACGGCGCAGTAAGTCCTCCGAAAGACCGGGCGTACGTATAGGCGTCCATACCCACACTTTGTCTCCGGGGTTGTACTGTACCTCTCTTCGCCGTAGGTTCTACCGGTTTCCGTCGACGTACTGATGTTGTATGATACGGTGCCTTTCCAACTGCCGTGCTTCTTCTGCCCTTTCTATGTACTCGCTAACGTCAGGGTTGTCTTCGGTGCTGTTATCTACAGGTAACATCGCGTCTAGTGTCGTTGTTACTGTCCGACCGTAAACAAGTTCAAATGGCGTGAAATGTGTCGTTTCTTGTACTGCAGTATTATACGCAAAGGTGGCATATGGTATAATACTGTCCCATATCCGATGCTCGACGTCCACGTACATTGAGATCATGTCAACGAGTGTTCTATTGAGCCGTTCAGTCAGGCCGTTTGTTTGTGGATGGTACGCTGTGGTTTTTCTATGAGCAGTATGTGTTAGTTTCATAACAGACTGCATCAAACGGGCCACAAAAGCTGTTCCTTTGTCTGCTATGAGTACCTTAGGTGCGCTATGTCGTAATACTATGTGTGTGACAAAAAAGTGAGCCACTTCAATGGCGGTTCCTTTTGTAAGAGAAGAGGTCTTAGCATACCGGGTCAGATAATCTGTTGCTACCACAATCCACCGCTTTCCTGAGGTTGAAACGGGAAGTGGTCAAAGTAAATCCACTCCTATTTGTTCAAATGGCGCTGTTGGTGTCTGTATCGGTTGCAGAAAACCTGCTGGTTTGAGTGGCCGTGTTTTGCGTCTTTGACAATCTCGGCACGATTTGACATAGTGCTGCACTGAATTCATCAACTTCAGCCAGTAATATTTCTGGCGCATTTTCGCCAGAGTCCTACTAACGCCTAAGTGGCCAGCTGCAGGGTCATCATGGCAAGCTTCTAAGATTTCAGCTCGCAGCATTGCGAGAAGAAAAAGACGACCGACATATCCCAACTGCGTAGCCGCCACACCGCGAGCATCAAGCAAAGCACCACAAGGCAACGCTCGGCCGGTGCTGACAGGCAGGCGGCTCGTGCGCGAGAATCGGACGATTGGCACGCGACAGGAGGCGAAAAAGAGGAGAACGACGTTCGAAGGAGCGAAGCTCGAGGGACGTCTTTTGTTGTTGTTGAGTGCTCAGTCATGTTTGAGTCAGCTCGGTGGAAGAGGTGCGTCATGTCTTCAATGTACATGGTCACACTTTCGTTGTTCCGCTGGTTCCTCGCCTGAAGAGCGGCTTCTGCACTCTCTTTGCGGTGCGTGCTCGGGTACGTAGGTAGCAGCTCTCGTCGGAAATCGTTCCACGATGATAACGACGCTTCGTGGTTTCGAAACCACGTGCGTGCAGATTCCTCCAGCGCGAAGTACTCATACCGGAGTTTCTTTGTCTCGTCCCAACCGTTACACCTGGCGACACGCTCGAAGTTTTCGAGCCAGTCCTTGGCATCCTCGAATGTGTCTCCGTGGAAGGATTCTGGCGTCCGGGGTGAGTCAACGACGACGTGAGAAGGGGTTACTTCAGTAGCCATCACACTGGTACCTCGGCTGGCTGCCGCCGCTGCCCTTGGTGAATCGGCGAGAGGACCAAACTTTGGGGCTTCACCTCGTATGCGGCGACTCGTGCGTTGGTGGACAGGCGTTAATTCTGTTGGCTCCAAACTTCGGGGATCCGGGCTACCTTCCCTGGCGTGTGTGGGGCTTGGAATCATACTCCGCACCTCCACCAGATATGTAACCAACAGCTACAACAGCCGTTTCTACGAAAACTGATTTATGTTGGGCGAACCTGTGCCCGTCAACAAGAACCGACTGAGCACTCAACAACAACAACAACAAAAAACATCCCTCGAGCTTCACTCCTTCGAACGACATTCTCCTCTTTGTCGCCTCCTGTCGCGTGCCAATCGTCCGATTCTCGCGCACGAGCGGCCGGCCTGTCAGCACCGGCCCAGCGTTACCTTGCGGTGCTTTGCTTGACGCTCGCGGTGTGGCGGCTACGCAGTTGGGATATGTCGGTCGTCTTTTTCTTCTCGCAATGCTGGCGGCAATATTTCCGGCTGAATCGTTGGATTTGGAGGATAAAAAGACGTGCAGATGTGTTAGTTTCTGGTCATCTTGCTTCTCGTTTTTGACTAGGCACGTCCCAAGCATAAACCGTGCCTGTTTGGTCGCATGTATTGAAGCAGTGCTTACTAGGGTAAAATACGCGTTGCAAGAAAGGCATGCTAAACCACTGAGCTAAACAAATGCTACCAAACAATTAGACCCAAAGTAAAACATCAGTGGAAAACCAAACTCAGACATTTTCTTTCTCCACTTCTCTTATGCCTTCTTTGAATAGCCATGTTTCGACACATTCAACGGCGAAGCATCGTAATGCCTCATAGAACGGCATGACGACGTTTCCACACAGTTTGCATTTGGAGAGCCCAGTTTTGCAAAAGGTTATTGCAGATATTAATAACTTGGCATTCGCATAAGGACGTGCAAGGCATCTGTAAAAAAATTGCACTTCTCTCGGTGTAGCTTATGACGCTAGTATTCAAAAGATAGGCTGCACGTCATGGTCACTGTAGGCTGCTGTGTTAAAATTACGAGTGGCCAACTTCACAGCTCTTTCTTTCGTTAAATATAGTAAACAATGTGGTAAAAAATAGAGTTTCACCAATAAAGCACTTATGAATAAACAAGTCACTTACGGTACCTTAAAGAACTCTGTCGTATTTGGCTCAATGCATGCCGCAGCCCGTCCACGAAGTGAACGAGTAATATGCAAAAAGCCAAAAATAAATGAACTGAACCTCCGTTGAGGCAAAATAAAAGTTGCAGGAACAAGGCGGAGAGTAAGCCGAGGAGAACTCGCAGAAAAGCATTGACTGGAACCTTTCAGCAGCCCGCTGTAGAGAACTAAGACTTTCCCGATGCTCGAACATGCAAGAAAACATATCTGTAGTGTTTCGCCTCGGTCTCTTGGCGCTGCGTTACTGTGTCTCATAAGATTCTAACGTGCTCAATGCGTGTGTTCTCACGTTTATTTTTTTTTCTACTTTGCACTTCCATCGCAGACTGGGTTTGCCACGCTGAATCAGCGATGACAGGCTTTTTGTCCGTAATGCAGCCTGTGCCAGGGCCATTGGTAATAGTGGGGCTGGGTGCCGCCATAGTTAGATTTTCTAAGCGCGCTCGTATTTCCAGTTGCTTCTTTCGAAATATATTCGGCTTGAACATTCAATGGTCCTGTTGTTGTGTTGAGCCTTTCTCCGTTGCGAGGTCTTTTTTTTAGATCATACAGAATTTTTAGAAATTGCCTGTGGCAGATAGCATAATTCTAGTCATTGAGCTTGATTACTCAAACAGGCGGACATTATTCCCACGAGAAAACGCAATGCATGTGTCCAATTTGTCGTCAGGCTACGGCGCATACGCATTTTTTATTATACCTAGTGGGTATACATTATACATTATACATTAGTGGCTTGTACTATCACCAAGTATGTTTTATTCTAGGTGCCTAAAATTTTTCACAAATTCTCATCCCGCAAGTGCCCGAGGCCTCAGCTGTTTGCTGATAAGCCCTTGGTGAGGCTTTGGTAGGCCTGATTTTTGTGTATGAGAATTGATACGAATAAAAGTACTATCTATCTATCTATCAAAAAAAAAAAAGGTCTCACGAAGAATACGGAGGGTAATAATTCCTCTTCCTTTATTTACAATATAACCACTCATACTGAGCAATATGGATAAATTCCTGGAGGATAGAAAATTTTCGAATACTTAAGTGTTGATGGAATGGTTGTTCATCTTGAAAGTTTTCTTGCCAAGATTACAAATTTTATATATTCAAAAGAGATGTATTCATTTACAGTCCCAGAGTCGTTCCCGAACTTCATGACTTTTTTCTATTAATAATTTACTCATAGCTCGTTTAAGTTGATAGGCTATTCTCACGGATATTCGTGTACAGCGGATGCCTTACATGAAAATAATAAAGAAATAATCTGGTTTTATTTAGTTTGGCGCAATATTTTACGTTACATGCAGAGGGAATGACAAAATTCCTTTCTTGTACTTAAGGTACTAATCCTCGCTTTCTTTTTTCTGTTGCTTAAAAAAATGTGCCGCAAACAAGACAACTGGATGTGTTCTTTACGGCAACGTCTGCGGCGAAACCAGAAAAAAGAAACGCAGATATACTTTATAAATCGTAAGCTTGATGTACACGAAGAATCTTCCCTTAATGGTATGTAAGAAAAACAATATATCCCAGCAAAGCAGTAGAAAATATCTCGCAGGTTTCAATCACTACTCACTGGATAGGCCATTCCTATTTAAAGTATGAACATGTCATTCCTGTTCACCTAGTTTGTGTAGTATGAAAGCCGCACATACAACAGTTATCTCTCACGTAGACCAGCACCCGACGTGTGCCCGACTGACACGTGGTGATACCATTCCTGAGCTTGCGCAGGTGAGTTTTGCGTCTTCTTTCTTTTTTCGCCTCAGTGCTCCCTTCAGTTGATAGTCGGCGTTTGTGTTGTCCACTTCTCTACTCTTGTGCCCTGTCTGCACGCCTCACCTCTTTTTTGCATAATGAATCCATACCAACTAGCTCAGCTTTCTGTCGTTCTAAACTGAAAAGAAATCGAGAATGTAGAACGTGTTTCTTCTTCTGTTCTTTTCTCCTTTTTTTAGTTTTTTGCTTGCGTGCGTGCGACTATAATTTTTTCGAACTTGAACGCCTTCAAGAAACCCAAGCAGCACGATTTGTTTTTCTAAATTCATTTGAAATAAATGTATTGCCTTTCGTTTCGGTAGTGCTTGCATATGATTTCACACTCGGTGCAATAAATAGCATGCGGGAAAAAGAATGAGCGTTTAGCGCGCACCCAACTCCCAAATGCATACTGCCGCATTGACATTGGACTAAATTTTAGTTGTGGTGGTCAGGGACAACTTTTTGTTTGCCTTCGTTGTATGGCTATGGTGGAGCTCGGAATGACGGTGGAGTCTTACTATGACGAAAGCACACCCATGACAACAAGGGTCATCGTCAGCACAACGGAATGGATGGACGGCAAGATGGTCGAAGGCAGCCACAAGACGAAAAAAAAAATGGCGAGCACTCATCTATTGTCGCAGTAAGCTTGAAATGTTGCCCTCGACCCCAAAAGAGTGGGCTTGGCTTTTTGCGTGCACGTCTTTGAATCGAAAATGGAATTCATTCAAATCCGAAGCACATGTTGTAATCTATGCGAAGGGAAGCTTAAAGGGGTGGTGACATCAAAATTTTCGTTCATGCGTTTGTTAATTTAAACGTTGCGTCATGCTTCAGGGAGCACGATACACACAGCGGGATTCATATATATCCGATAAATGATTTAATAATAGCATTATTATACCGAGCGGTTTCGGTTTCGGTTTCTGGGCTCCGGGTGATGCTATGACGTCACAGAGGAGGAAATGCAACATGGCTTGGTCACGTGGGCCACAAGAAATAGTGACGTAAAAGTATGCTGCGTCGTCTGCTCGCCCATATGCGTGCTCTGCCAGCAGAGCTCAACAACTGGCGATTCGAAGTGCATGTCGCGATTATTATAATTATTGCGAAGAGCGACAAGAACGGTAAGAAAATATTGCGGCTTGTGAGAGTCGGTGATTCATTCCGAAGCGCCGTAAGCTTTAGCTTTGAAGTGAACCGGAAAAGGCCTAGCGACGATATCGGCGGCGCCGAACGATCAGAGGCGGTGAAGCTGCCGTCGGTGCCATGACCACTCCTCGGTCGCTGATGGGCCGCTTCACCGTACGGCTGCCGCACAAATGGGTGCCGGGCCCGTCCTCTCTACGGCAAGGAAATCTCGCCGTTCGCGAGCAAAACCGCCGTCGCACAGGAGCCCGCGAACGGCAAACGGCGTGCGGCGAGTTTCCGTGCCGGTAACGTGGGCGGGCCCTCACATTGAGAAAGGCCAAGCGAACGAGAGACCGCTCAGAGCTGCCGAACTATGCGACTATGCGAGGAGATTTGTGTTACACTCAAACGCGTCCGCACGGCAACTCGCCGCTCGCAGTTTGCCGTTCGCTGGCCGCCGTGCGGCGTTCGTGTTGTCCACTTCTCTCCTCTTGTGTCCGTGTCTGCGCGCCTTACCCCTTCGTTGCATTAAGAAAGGATTTTTATACGCCTGTAGATCGGTCATAGTGGAGGCTATGCTCGGTCGCTCGGCTGAGCAGGCTCCGTAATCGGCTTTTCATCACTACTCATCATACGTCACGTTTTTGTGCTAGTGTGCTATGACGTCCATATTTTCGTTCCTCCTCTGTAACGTAGTAACTGCCGCGCTAGCGATGGGTCTCGACTACGAGGAGTTTTTAATGACTTTTTGGAGCTGAATTAAAGTTATTTTGAAATTTTTGCAGCGTCCAACACCTCGTTCTGGGTGCCCTTGCATACGGAAGGACACTACGGAAGCGAAGACATCATATTATCAGGAGCTCTTTTGTAACGTCAGTTCAAGAAGACCAGATATTGCCTGGAAAGTTTTAAACGATGTCCTAGGTCGCCGTGCGAATAACTCTGTCGCAAAATCTATGCTAGTAAATGGCAACAAAATAAAAGGGAGGGCACTTGCAGAATACTTTAACAAGCATTTTCTTAATAACGTTTTATCTCAAGGCCTCAGCGAAATTACAATCACCACTTATCCTAGTCAGCTTAGTGACACTATATTTTTCGAGCCTACTGATGCAAATGAAGTTTATAACGTGTACATGGGAATTAGTAACAGTAAAGCCTTAGATATCAACAGTATGCAGATGAAACCATTGAAATATGTGCTACCCATAATTTGTCCCTTGATTTCACACATCTACAATCTTGCATTTGAGTGCGGGGTTTTTCCCAATGCAATGAAAACTGCAAAAGTATCAGTCATTTTTAAAGGGGGCGACCAAAACGTACCAACAAATTATAGACCGATTTCAGTTTTCCAAAGGTCTGGAAAAAGTCATTTCTCCAAGAATAAGTAAGTTTTTTGACAAACATAAAGTAATATCTGAGTCACAGTTTGGTTTCAGAACCGGTAAATCTACAGAAACAGCGTTATTAACAATGAAGGAAATAATTTTGAATAATATTAATAAGAACTTGTATACGGTGGGCCTCTTCCTTGATTTTAGTAAAGCTTTTGACTGCTTAAATCACACCATTCTTGTTAACAAACTTAATATGTACGGAATCCGTGGTAGACCACTCACATTGCTTGAAGGATATCTCCAAAACAGAAGCCAGTCGGTGTCTTTAGATATTGAACTCTCATCTCTTTTGCCTATCAGTTATAGTGTCCCACAAGGGAGCATATTAGGACCCCTTTTGTTCAATACGTACATAATGATATTGTAAGCATAGATCCTTCCATTGATTTTGTAATATACGCGGATGATAGCACACTACTTCTTTCAGGCCCTAACCTTAATGATTTAATGGTGAAATGTAATGACCTACTGATTAAATTGTCTAAGTGGTCAAGGATGAATAAATTAAGAAATAATCCTACAAAGTCCAAGGCTATAATATTTCGCGCAAGAAACAAACTGATAGTACCGCACTGCATGCTTCACTTTGAAGATCACCAAATAGAAATAGTTGAAGTGCACAAAATACTTGGAGTACATTTTTCCTGTTATTTAAATTGGGATGCCCATACTGACTTTGTCTGCAAGAAACTCTCTTCCGTCTGCGGTGTTCTATCGCGATGTCGTGAAACTTTACCTTTAAAATGTAAATTACAGGTTTATTACGCACTTTTCTTTTCTCACCATAACTACTGCAATTTAGTTTGCGCCACAATAACCAAAACGAACCTAAATAAGATTCTCGTACTGCAAAAGAAAATTGTTCGAATAATCGCCAATATTGATAATACAACTACCTCCAAGTATGCTTTTGAAACACATAACATTATCCGGGTCAACCATTTGTATCACTTTAAGTTGTTAGAAAAAATGTATTTTTCGACGGCATCCATTGCCGATTTTTATTCGACTCTGGCATCTTTGGACATGCGTCATGCTAACACACACACAAGAACTATTAATACTTGAAATATTCCACGTTTTCGTACTAACTATAAATTACAAATGTTGTCTTACAACCTGCCCCATGTACTAAACACATATAAACACACAATAGGATATACTAAAGCTGAGGTGCGGAAATATTTTGTTGAAATGTGATTTTATGTCCTTTATGTTTTGCTTGATTATTCCTATTTTATTCTGAACATTTGTATGACCATTTGAGCGTCTCTATTTACGATTTTATTGTTTAATTTTATTTTTTTGCAATAGATTGTTACACTCTGTATGTATAACTGGTGAATGTTTTCTTTTTATTGACTACAACTATTGTATGTGTGTCTGATTTCTGTACCACTCGTGTGCTACTGCTTGTAGGGGTTTTCTGGACATATTCAAGCTGCTCATGCAGCTTTTTACCAGAAAACCCTCCAGTTGAACCTGGAAAATAAACTTACTTACTTACTTACTTACTTACTTACTTACTTACTTACTTACTTACTTACTTACTTACTTACTTACTTACTTACTAACTTACTTACTTACTTACGGAAGCAGCCTACAACATGCTGTTTATAGCCTCAAAATTTGGTGTCCCAACCCCTTTAAGGAAAGCTGGAAATTAAATACATTATAGCCAAGGGCGTCCATACAATTTGGTGCTGACAGATGTATGCACAGAAAAGTACGACATGTATTCAGCAACATTTAGGGATTCTGCACCTCTCGTGTCACAGTGGGATTTAACCATCCTGGAGAACGGGTACTCCTGTTCTTTAGAACGGGCACACCCTCGGTAGCACATACAGAACGCTTAAATCAAAGAAAGTAAAGCAAATCAAGGAATTTGTGAAACCTAATAATCCATTGTGTTGACTCGTCTATGGTAGATATCTGTGAGCTGGCATTATATCGTTATTTTTTATGTACGAAACGTACATGGTGGGGACATGCCTATTCTCGGAAATTGTTCAAGGACCTTGGGAAACACACTGAGTGGCAAAAACAGAAGATATAAGATAGGTCACAGATTCTGTTAAATATAGTTAGCCATTCCATTAACGGATTGGTGTGCATTAGAGATGTTAGTGAGCTGACTTTATATGTGTATGTTTTTTGTATGGAGACTATAATCTCCTTGGCCTGCGCTGTACGACAATCGACAAACGTTTGTACCCCAGTAGTTGTGCGTCTAAACGGGATCAGGCTCATCGCGCTCTACTTATTTTTTTAGAGTTAATTAATTTAAGTTCACGTTTGTGGCATCGAAACTGTTTTATTCAACATTCTGCAGTAGCCTGACCTTCAGTGACCGGCCCTACTGTGTGTGATCTGTGCTGTGTTCTACTTTATTCTTTAGATTTGTCTTGTCGCTCTTCCTTTCCTCTTTCCGCCCCTCTTTTCTATGTTCCATTTCTGTGTTGCTGTCACCTCCCTCCTGAAGGGTAGGCAGGCGTTGTGCCCCTTCCGGTGGCAGTTGCCAGCCTGCTCCTTGGATTCCATTTTCTGTTAATTGTATCTATGTGTTCAAAACAAATAATAATAATAATAATAATAATAATAATAATAATAATAATAATAATAATAATAATAATAATAATAATAATAATAATAATAATAATAATTTCACACGTATTCTGAGACCAGTGGCGTCTGCACGTCTATATCGGAGACCAGAACAATCACTATTGTAGTAGAAGACAGTGGCAAAAAGGTCAATCGCATAAAACTATTCTTTGCAAGATGGCTGCATGTAGACATGCAGTTATTTGTTTCCCTGATTGAGAAAACAGCGTCCAAGGCACGAAACAGGCGTGCACGACAATAAAAATTGTCAGCACCAAACATTGCGCATTCTCAATACAGAGGATGAGCTCAGAATCAGGTGGCTGGTGTAAAACAAGGAGGAAAGCATCGCCGACGTCGCTGCAATAAGTGAGGTCGCAACGATTACGCCATACAGTTACATAGTAGCTCACTGATGACAGCCACCAATTCCAAAAGGAAAAATAAAGAAAAATGATTTTCGCTGGAATTCCTTAGGTGGCATAATGATGACAAAAAAACACGATTTTAAGATGTCTACTCTACTTCTTTCAAATTCATAAAATTATTATGTTGGTTTGCCACCACATCCACCTCACACCTTAACTAACAACTCCCTAACCGATGGCTTCTTTCCCATTCTTCCATCACATGGATGAGCGCAAATATTCGAGAAAAAACTGGGCAACCATAAATAAGATAGTGCCCTACGCTGTGGATGAAGGCTGCTTTTTCAGCTAACAAATTTAAAACCGAAGGAATCACTGGATCCTGCGACGTTTCTTGTATGGATGCTCTAGTTTCTTATTCCGAGAGTAAAAATAAATGAGCGTGCGAGTAAAGAATAGCAGAAATCCCCTGAGAAAAAAAAGGAATCCTACGATACGTCAGCAGGAGCAGCAGCGAAAACGCGAGAAGTTTTGGATGAGGACGTAGAGAATTATCTTCCTCTAACAACCACGCACTGCTTTCATGATTGTGTGTACTTGTGCTTCACCTAAGCTAGCTTCCCGAGAAAGCGTCCAAACGAAAACGAAAGAGATGACGCAGCAAGCTGCTTACATTTCTTGGAAAGTAAGAAAAGAAAGAACAGTCCCTCATGCGTGATGCTTCGCTTGGCCTACATTTATAATGGATCGAGGCATACGCTGGAGACGCTGTCGGGGACGAAAAATCGACTCTTGTCGTTCTAGCCTAGAGCCGAGAGTGGAAGCCTTGCTGTTTACGCAGAAAGTAACAGCACATGGAGGCGCCCTGCTCACATGTTTACTGTCTTGCCGAAGTTCCTATGTTCTGGGCGAGCAAAGACATTCATTAGAGAAAAAAGAAGGGGATCATGAAAGTGCGTTAAACTGCAGTAAAGACGCCATGCTCTTTTTTCACACATTGTCGTGCTTCTTTTCGCACTGCGACCTTCTTTGGCGCTTGTCGCTAAACGGATAACGATGCCACACGTTGTTGTTGCGTGGATTTAACTTGCTTTTTTGCAAGCCATTAGTTCTAGACCCAGGATTAAAAGAGGTATTCTCCTTCGTGCCTTTCCTGATATTAGCTTCTTTTTCTTGTTTGTTGGTTCACTACCGCCCCGCAAGAAATACTCGATGAATTTTTATTTCACAAATCTTGATACATCACCTGCTACCAGCTAGTTGCTGCTGGAATCAATCATCACCTAGCCACCTACTCGGCACAATCTGTGGCTTTCACCTAACTCACAAAGAGAATAAATTTTTATTTTAAACGCTACAATTATTAGCAGTAGCAACTTTATTAATAGCCTTAAGAGTATTACCATTAGTAGCACGAAAATACGAGTCCAATCATTTTGATGGCGCAGGTGCGCGTTGTGTACTAAATTCATCCTTAGCTAAAATTTCACAGCAGTTGTGTGTACGCGACGCTAGAACAGCATACGAACAAATAAACGCTGTCATGTAACCATTATATCTTCGCCGACCTTGCTCGATGTCGCACGAAAACCTACCACGCAATTTATAACAGCCCTTGTTTTGAGGGCATGTCCAGCATGCGTGTACACGGGCTACTAGCTCCCTATCTCTTCACTGAGCAATCGTCTTTCTCATCACAAGAACGTATACCTCGATGTTTGGGTCTGTTGTCTTTTTGTGGCCGAGCAGGATGTCGAGAGTCGCACTGCCGCCTTATTATGTAAGCAGAATTTTGACGCAGGTAGAACGCCAAATTATGTGAACGCTTGTTCGATTCACGCGTGCTGATGCAGGTTAAAGGGACGTGCATGTTCCGCCTAAAATTAAGAAAAAGGATTTGAAACTTACCGCTGCTCACTTCTTGGTCATTTTTAACAAAATATATAGCACTAAATGGTCTTCATCGATCAATGTTACAATTGGCAAAATTACTTTCCTGGCTTTTAGGAAGAAACAATTAAATCTTGCCGTCGTCTGTGGCGTTGCCAGCTGCTGCGACGGGTGTGTTAGCCTATATCGGCGTTGCCGTCTGTCCGCAGTCGCGGAAAGCAGTTGTTGTCGGAGGGTTTCGCATGTTTAGGATCATTTAAGCGAAGTATGCACGTCTGTGTATAAGAACATGTTTCCCACCGACTGCTTTTCTGCCCTAAAAGGGGCCCTCGCCAAGTTTTGGCATTGCAAATAGAGGAGCGCGGCGCTCAAATCAAACGCTCACGATTCTGTCAGCTGAGTACCAAACTACTGGGCGTTGTCAAAATGTATGAAATTTTAAACGCAATCCCACGCGCCTCTACTCTCGAGGGAGCATGTATAGGTTCATACATATGATTTCTTTAAGAAGGCAGCTACTAGAAACGTATAGACAAACCAACAAATTACCGACCTCTATGGCTATTTCTCGCATTGGGTCCTCCCAAACTATTTGTAGTTACTGCGGTACTGTGGTCAAAGGGGCTACACGATAGACGTTGAGAACGCCGCCCCCTACCGCTCTATAGTGGACGCGGTTTGTTTTGGCTCGACTCTTTTTCTCTCTCTTAACCTCTACATCTCCCTTTTCACTCGTTTTCTCTTTTTCTGCCCTTACTCCTTCCCCCCACCCCCCGTGCACAGTAGCCAACCGGAACTACCTCTGGTTGACCTCCTTGCTTTTCCATGCATCTTCTTGTCTCTCTCTCTCTATTAGAATTACTTGGACCAGTTTTGACCATCCTATAAGCCTGTGTCTATGGCACCTACGACCACTCTCGTTTCTCTGCGTTTCTACTTCTGTTCTTCACTAAAGCGGGCTATCAATCTGTAGTCGCCGAATCAGCTTCTTCCTATATTCAAAAGTAACACCACCAACGTCCGTTCGGTAAATTATGAATGCTGTATTCTTTGCGACTTTTATTCTTACGCGGACAGGTGATGCTGGACTGCTGCTACCTTTCAATTCAGTGTAATTTTGGTCACTGTTTATCCATTTCATTCATTTCATTCATTTATTGATACTGTCAGCCCAACTTTGGGCTATTACAGGAGTGGTAGGTCACAATACAAGCAAAAATATATTTACACGATAAAGAAAAATACAAAGAAAAAGTACATTTTGAGGAATGCACTGATAGTAGCACCATGGCAAATACAGCTTGTAATACAATAACCAGGTGTACAGTATAACCATTAGGACAAGTTATGGTATGCGTACACATGTGCTTTTGACATTTTCAAGAAAATCGCGTAAAGATGACGTCCTTACTATTGAGTCTGATAATAGATTCCATTGTTTTATTGCTCTCGGAAAGAAGCTGCATTTAAGACAATCATTGGGAGCAATTGGAGGAGGGATATACATACTGGGGCGATGACGAAAATAATTACTAGGAGAGAAGTGAAAATAGTCATCTTTATCAATTTTAACATGGCCATGAATAACAAAAAAAAGAAACTTCAAACGGTCATACTCAGTTCTAGACTCTAGCGAAGGAAGTTCAGCAAGTTTACATAACTGGGTAGGAGAGTGGGAACGACGATCTTTGCACAAGCAGGAAACAATGATTTATTCTTTTGGTTGTTAGTATTCACTTTCGGCCTACGCAGCCATTTTCTGATGTCTGCATCTCATTTTCTGCTGCAACATATGACAATTGTCAACGTAGCGCCGTCTTTCTGTATACGCGCAGTTTTCGCCGTAAAGCCTTCCTTTTGCCACAAACCACTGTAGCAAAGGTGCGAACTTCTGCCGCAACAGTTTCTGACATCAGCTGCGTCTGGAGCGTAACCAACGTAGATGCTTCCATCAGCGTCCCAGTGGTATTCGCGTGGCATGCCCTTGGCCTTGGGGAACCTTCCTGCGGATATTCGGTGCAAAGCTAGAAGTCAATTCGGGCACCCCGCGCCAACCGCCAGAACGCTTGTTCACGGGACGCCAACTCTGCTTAGACTTCCCCGTCATCTGTGCAATCATGCTAGGTCTCTGGCATCTGCTGCCGTTATGAAATATTTTGCTTTCGTTATCCTGGCCGTATCGCTTGACCTCTTTTGTGTTATAGTATATCATTTCTTGCCAGCGATGTCTTTTATATCGTTGTTGATCTTCTGCAACAATATGGATAGTTTGGATAGTGAAGATTCCCACTTTTCCAATATCGTGGATAAAAACAACGACAATCATACTAAACAAAAAGCAGCATAAATAAAAAGTGATATGCACCTTTCACAGTTTCTTAGTCAGCTACAATACAAACTAAGACCATGACAGAGGGGTGCAAATATACATTTTCATATAATACGCAATGAAAAATCACAAAGATCCTAGAAAAGCAATAACGCGGAAGGTCATCATTGTGCATAAAGTATTGAAGTAATGTAAAGCAGTTATTTGGGCTTGTTGGTAAGAGATCGTGAGGCTTATAGCGCGTAAAAAAACAAGTTTTCCTTTCCCGCAAAGAGTTATCGTACCTGCGCAATGGTGTGTAAGGAATTTGTGCAAACAGCGCAGGTATGATGTACGCGAAAAAGTTGTATATATGTATGGGTCCCTTGCTCGAAATAAAGATTGTTGCAAGTTAGCGCCTGTGTGTGTCACATCTCCCTTTCGTCCTTCTCTTTTTCACGCGCTATAAGCCTCACGATATTGAAGTAAATTGTCAAAGTATGTGAAGCGAAAAGTGCTTTGTACCAAACTATGTTGGTCCTTGTTTTCTTCTGCTATCTTGCCTAGTAGAAAGGTCTTTCTTTCATGGGTCTGTAGCATGGCTGCTCCTCGCAGTTCAAATCTATCACGACAATGACACGAGCTTTTGCAACTGATTCACGCCTTCGCGAACTTCGTCGCAAACGTGTGTCTCGGCCGTGTCATGCAATCTTATAAATCTGGTACATTGGACAGGCCTTTTCTGTCGCCGACCTGAGTCGATCCCAAAGACGCTTCAATGTCGCATGACGTCTCGAATCACTAGCTGCCTCAGTAGAAGCGGACGCGTACCCTTACAAAAATGACTTTAGACTATCTATAGAAAGTCTATAGACTTTTCATAGACGACCTTTCCTTTCGATAGATTTGGACTTTTTGTTGATATAAAGTCTATAGACTGTCTATAGACGAAAGTCGATAAAGTTTCTATTTTTTTGTCTATTCGCAGTCTATAGACGGTCTATAGAAAAAAGTCGATAAGGTGTTTGTTTCCTTTTTGTCTGCTTCCCCTCTATAGAATGCCTACAGACGAAAGTCGACACAGTCTCTATCTATTTTTGTCCATACTTTGTCTTTAGACTTTCTATAGACGAAAGTCGATAGGGTTTCTATTTCTTTTTGTCTATTCGCAGTCTATAGACGGTCTATAAAAAAAAGTCGATAAGGTGTTTGTTTCCTTTTTATCTGCTTCCCCTCTATAGAATACCTACAGACGAAAGTGGATAGTCTCTATCTATGTTTGTCCATACTTTGTCTATAGACTTTCTATAGACGAAAGTCGATAGGGTTTCTATTTCTTTTTGTCTACTCGCAGTCTATAGACGGTCTATAGAAAAAAGTCGATAAGGTGTTTGTTTCTTTTTTGTCTGCTTCCCCTCTATAGAATACCTACAGACGAAAGTAGACACAGTCTCTATCTATCTTTGTCCATACTTTGTCTATAGACTTTCTATAGACGAAAGTCGATAGGGTTTCTATTTATTTTTGTCTATTCGCAGTCTATAGACGGTCTATAGAAAAAAGTCGATAAGGTGTTTGTTTCCTTTTTATCTGCTTCCCCTCTATAGAATACCTACAGACGAAAGTGGATACAGTCTCTATGTTTGTCCATACTTTGTCTATAGACTTTCTATAGACGAAAGTCGATAGGGTTTCTATTTCTTTTTGTCTACTCTCAGTCTATAGACGGTCTATAGAAAAAAGTCGATAAGGTGTTTGTGTCTTTTTTGCCTACTTCCCCTCTATGGACTACCTATAGACGAAAGTGGATACAGTCTCTATCTATTTTTGTCCATACTTTGTCTATAGACTTTCTATAGACGAAAGTCGATAAGGTTTCTATTTCTTTTTGTCTACTCGCTGTCTATAGACGGTCTATAGAAAAAGTCGATAAGGTGTTTGTTGCTTTTTGTCTATTTCCCCTCTATGGACTACTTTTAGACGAACGTCGATACAGTGTCTATTTATTTTTGTCCATATACTTTGTATATAGACTTTCTGTAGACGAAAGTCGATAAGATTTCTATTTCTTTTTGTCTACTCGCAGTCTATAGAAGGTCTATAGAAAAAATTCGATAGGGAGTTTGTTTCTTCTTTGTCTACTTCCCCTCTATATGGGCTACCTGTAGACGAAAGCCGATACAGTTTCTATTTATTTTTGTCCATACTTTGTCTGTTGACTCTCTATATTATGGACAATAGTCGACAAGGTTTCTGTTTTTTTCTCTACTCCTGGTGTATTGAATGTCTATAGAAGAAAGTCGATAATATGTAATTCCGAGTTCCCATACCCCCCGCCCTCTGCGAACGCGATGATATGGCACTGGTTCATGCACGACGGCACCGCAACCCCGGCGCGGCGGGCAAACCGTGCAGACTGCTAGTCTGCGTTCGGTGCAGCTGCACCGAACGAGGATCGCGGCGGAGCAGGCACCGTCCGAGTCACCAAGGTCTTCCAGGTACCCGAAGGCCCTAAACCTGGCTGCTTCCCGGACGTACACTTCGCGAAGACCAGGTGGTGAAGGTCGGATGGTGAAGATGTGGCAAAGGGGGTGAATAAGTGGCGAAAGCCCGCAGACCAGGTGGTGAATTCACCACCTCTGAGTTGTGGTGGTCTTGCATGCCTATAGATTAACAATAGACAAACATCGTTAATCTGGGCCCACCCCGTGTACGCTGTAACCAAGCGCAGGTACCGGTGGATAATACATAGCTGCATTTGATATAAGCCACTAAAGTTGTATACTGCTGAGATTGCTGTAGAGCCTATTTGTAGACTTTAGTATACACATAGTGTATACCTCCGCATTTGTTGACCACATATGATCTACGTAGTCACTCTCGGCAATCCCAAGACAGTCTTCACAGTTGTCGCATCACTTTTGCGGCAGTAGAATAACGGAAGCAAAACGCCGATCCAATTGTTAAAATATATGTTATGAACGCCAGCTTCAGATACAAGTGGATTCGAAACAGGCATCAAGCTAACAGCATAGACACTCGTAATGTTTGTAGCTGACAACGCAAACTTTGTGAATGTGCCATGAACCGATGTAGCGCATGTGGTGTTCGCGTTGTGTGTCGTCCGATTCTCGGATACTTTTCACATTGTCTTCATATCTCGGCTGCGTCACTAACATCGGGCGACTTTTGTTGCCTAATATCCTGCACTATAAACTCATCAACGTTTCTCATTCACTTAATATAGGTGCCAAATTCTCTGAGCCCACCCAGTATTTCGCCGGCGGTATGCCTGCGCAGCCACGCATATGAGTACCTCAATGCTGTACTGATTGCTTTGACCTATCATCGGAACAGAAAATTAGCACTAACATACGTGCGGGCATCACATTTAGCGGTACGCTGGAAGATATGCTACAAATACGCTGTATTACTCATCGACGCTGACAATAATGCGTCTAAAACGTCTGAAGGGCACCGTAACGGCTTTTACAAACAGCGCATTCATGTTAGCGTTCCAGTCTGATACGATAGCCCACAGTGTTTGTCTTACAACCTGCCAGCGCATATCCTTCGTCCACGAAAAAAATGCATAACGGAAAAGAAAAGCCACCCGTTCCGGCGCGCATGGCGCGCAGAGAGCGAGAAAGAGACAAAGAAAAAAATGAAGGAGGAAAAGGCGCTCACACTTTTCCGAGCGCGCACGCCCTCCGCGCGGAGCTCCTGCGCATGCTCGGAGCTCTTGCGCATGCGCGGCGGTGCGCCGTCTCAACGAGTGCGCCAGGCACGTAAACGGTTGTGCCGGTGTGCGGTGTCTCCCTGAACGTTGGTGTCTGTGTATGCGTGTCTTCTTTGTGGCATCACACGTCAACTACACTGAATGGTAAGCTTTATCAAAGACGTTTTGCGTCAATACCTCATGATTATGTGAGCGCATTTCGTAGCGCGAACCGGCTGCACGTAGCGCAGGCGACTCGGGTATAGTGGCGGTTTGTCGTTGACATGGTTTGATAACGCGCTCTTGTTCTCGCTTCTACTATACGGAATGTTTTACGGCGAGCGATCGCTCGTGCTTGTTGATTTGATCATTATAGCTTAGGTGCGTAAAAAAGGAAGTACACCATGTTTTAATTTGATACTGAGCTACCACTAAGCGGATTGTGTGTGTTGGGCAGCCAGTGTGGTAGATCTCATTTAGTGGCGCTTGATCCGGCCGCGATGAATGCTGCACCGTATGTGTACCGAAATTCTCGTGACACGCTTTACGCATATATCTCGAAATTGTGTTAGCATCAAGAATTTTCAAACAGACAGGCATAGTTGAATAACTGCTAGCGTACTCGGATGAAAGGCCGTGTTTGCGGGGCATGCATCAGCAGTGTGTGCGCTGCCGTTTTCGCATAGTTTAAAAGCAGCAGTATTTTTAAGGTTCCTGGCAACCAATCTAAATAATTTTGGGAAGTTACAGCAAGCAAAACACGAGACTTGAAGAAATATCTAGTAGAAATCTCTAGATTCACCCAATCTATTTATATGCAACCACAAACGCTTTTGGAGCATGAAACCTGCGATAAGCTTAGTCACTTGCAGCTCCGCAACTTAGCCGAAAAAATTAGAGAACAATAAATTAGTCGCTCCGGGAACACCTTTACACGTTTCAAACTGAAGGCATTGCGTTTGACGGTAGTTGGAAGATTTGTTTTTTGTCTCTTTTTTAAACAATTTAGCAGCAGAAGTTATCTTTCGAGCTATATGAAAAGCGTTAAGCGGCTTCCGATGCTTCGTCGTTCTGTAGTTTACGTGCTCTTAATCACAAGGCAGCTGCTGGCGCAGATTCGCATTGTGCTAATCGTGCATGGTATGAAGCCATTAATGTGCGTAATAAGTGTTCCGGTTTTCATTACTGTTGCATGTAGCGCCGTCGTCTTGGACAGACTGCATACAATATGCGCTGTACAAAAGAAAAGAGCCAGATTATCAATTTGGTGGTCTTTTCTAAGTAGATAACGCACAGATTATTCAAATAATTCAGTGGGCATTGCATTTGTTCTACCCTTATCAACACACCTAAGAGATCGTAACATGTTTTAGTTGATAAGTAACCTGATCAGTACGCCCCCATTCATGTGCATTCTACTGAAAATGTGGCAAATGTATTCATCTCGAAGTATGAGAAAAGAGACATTGCAGACTGTTCTAGGCGGAAGTAAATTGCAAATCTTAACGTGATTGTTCAAAACTGCAGTCAGTATGCTGAGCATGTTCGTTCAGCACGGGCATATTGTATTAACACCTGAAAAATGTGCACAGTCCAGCCGGGTATCTTTGTTTCAACAAGTATTATTATAGGAATCGTTTGGGATTCTCGCATTTCTTTTATTTTTATAAGTACACTGTCTGTCACATGAACCTGTCCTAGAACGAAACGTACCGTTGCTGGCACCGGCGACCATTACGGTTGTCTAACTGCTTATCATACTGTAGTATAACGAAACATCATAATGGTACTGATTAATATTCTCATGTAGTCTTTAGTCAGAGGTAAACAAAGTTAACTAGAGGCATAAGTGATGAGAGCAAATTATATTGAAAACTACTACTGAAGCGTAAAAATAACTAATTGTATAACTCATTGTATAGTTTTTCCTCACATTGTTGCATTTGCTTTACGTGTGTCTCTGTGTCTTCCGTGCTGTACTCGTGTGGCCATCAATTACGAACTTGCCGAAGCCCTTGTCAGCTTTATTAATCAAGGGATTCAAGTCAGTTGAATCTAACACTGCATGTCAAGTGACTGACGTGTTATTCGTTTTATCTAAATATTATGGACTGGCAGTACTTGGCAAGCATTAAACCACAAAATTTTTTTTAATAACACTTAAGCTGCAGGCGTCATAGATTGCCAGAAAATTTTCATGAGAACAGCGAGGGAAGGCTTGGAAAAAGATCGGGAAATTTTAAAATGGCCGCATAGGTATGCTGTCTTGTTATATGTCATACAAAGTTTCCAGAGAATCTCTGAGTTAAATATATTTTTAAAACGTTTCACCTGATAAAAATTGAAGTAAATTGGTTCCACTTATTGAAAAATAAAAGAAAGTCAAGCTTACTGACAAGGCATTTCTTACTCAATATGTGTTTTTATTTGCGTTAACTAAACGTCCTGAACCTCGATAGCCTAGAAAAAATTTGCATCTTTCAAAGCACCTTAAATAATTTACTGTAATAGAATTCATTCGAACTATACTATCAGTTCTGTTTGCTAGGAGGTGCATATCTGTCGTGCCATGACACAAAGTGCTCGTGTGGTATTTCGGGTGCTCATGTGGTATACCTAACTTGGAAACCTGTTAGCACGCCCAAGAGGCCTCATTACCTGTAACAAATTAAGTGACCATATCGATACAATCAGCCCATCTGCCTTCCGTTGAAGTTATGGCCAATCACCCATTCATTTAAAAGTATGAGAAAGACATTTAAATGTGTATTAAGCAAAATAAATTACAATCTTGGGCATGATACTGTGAATATTCCAGTCACGTCTTCTGAAAATATCCCTCTGCACGGGCATACTTAACTACCAGCCAAAAAAAATGTACAGACAGCCCAACTGGGTAACGTTTCAGCAATAAATATAGAGACCATTTGGGATAAGTACAATAATGCATCATATATGAACTTGTCATAAAAGGGAACATACTGTTGCTGGCACGAGCAGCAGTTGTGACTGTTTAATTGTTCACCATACCATGCAATAAAACATTGTATAAAGGTGCTGATGTGTATTGACAAGCAGCCATTAGTCATAGTTAAACCGCATTAAGTATTGACTTAGATGGTTTGAGCAAATATATTAAGCTGCCAAATGAACACACAAAGAATATACACTTGTTATTTTTGCCTCATATTGCTGCATCTACTTATTTGCAGCATACACCTGCAGCACCTTTGGGACTAATGACACAAAGGTCAAGGCCAGCCTGGCGACCATGCTTGCCAAGGAGTAGTGTAAATATTTAATCTGTTTCCATAATAGCATACGACATGAATTTAAGGAATTCATCTATTATATCGAGCAATAAAAATGGTGAATGCATTGCTGGCGCATTTGTTTTATTTTTCGCACTGCATGATTCAGCACTATATAAATTCTTTCTGTTTGTGCAACATATATGAAAGTACAGCTGGTTCAGAAGCATTATTAATCTACTAACGGTAATGCATAAGTGCAGATGAAAAGGAACAGGTGCACATGCATAAATACATTCAAAACTTTTTGCTACCGCAGGTAAACAAAAATGTAAACTAACTCCGCTATGGAGTTATGGCCTTATACACTCTTTGTAGACTTGTCTATAAGATGTCTGTGTATATAGAGTGCCTATAGATTAAAAAAAAAATCATATTTGTTAACAAATGTCTGCAGAATGTCATAGAAAAAAAGTGTATCGGAATATAAAGTTCTATTTTTGTAGACTGAAGTCTATATAATGTCTATGGACTATCTATATACATTTGTATATAGACATTCCATAGACTTCAGTCTACAAAAGTAGAACTGTATATATTGTTCTACTTTTGTAGACTGAAGTGTATAAAATGTCTACGGACAAATCTCATCTGTAGACATTCTATAGACTTCAGTGTACAAAAGTAGAACTGTAAGCCTATAACACTTGTCCATAGACAGTCTATAGACACTCTATAGACTCAGACTTCTTATAGACTAGTCTATAAAAAGTGTATGGCCATAAGTCTCTAGACTGTCTATAGGCAGTGTATAGACAGTCTATAGACTCAGACTTCTTATAGACTAGTCTATAAAAAGTGTATGGCCATAAGTCTATAGACAATCTATAGACTCAGACTTTTTATAGACTAGTCTATAAAAAGTATGGCCATAAGTCTATAAACTGTCTATAGACTGTGTATAGACAGTCTATAGACTCAGACTTTTTATAGACTAGTCTATAAAAAGTGTATGGCCATAAGTCTATAGACTGTCTATAGACTAGTCTAAAGAAATGTCTATAGACAGTCTATAGACTCAGACTTTTTATAGACTAGTCTATAAAAAGTGTATGGCCATAAATCTATAGACTGTCTATAGAATAGTCCAAAGAAATGTCTATAGAAAGTCTATAGACTTCATAGACAAATGTCTATAGACTGTCTATGGACTTTGTATAAAAATTTTTGTAAGGGTATCAACTCTGTCGAATACGAATATTAGATATCGAATATCGAATCAAACTTCCAAGAGCAAAGCGCAGATGCATATATTTACATCAGGAATATTTATTCATGTATAATTAGATATCGTACCTATACTGATTAAACACAAAGAAAAACTAACTATTAGGGACACATGATCAACGTTAAAGACAAGATCACGAATTGTCATTAGGATAGCCGCATCAAAAGTTGCCAAAGAACATCAGAGCTTTGTTGCAAACAAGCCCTCTAAAGAAGAATCGCGGCTGCATGACTAGCTTTACAAAAAACGCTAGATAAATGGCGAAAATAGATTAGAAGGTCGTGAAAAAGAAAAAAGCTCTGTTCAAAAACTTGTGTGACGTAGACACTCGTAAAAGATCCCGTTGCAAGGAAAACATCACTGGTTGTAGCTTAAAGTATAGAGCTGATACACAGCTTAATACCAGGGGTGCTATGCAGGATGCGCCGAGTTTCTCGTTCACCCGAGTTTTACCCGAGTTTGCTCGACGGCAGTCAGTGAACGGAGATAGTGCGGAACGCGCCGAAGGTGCAGGCAAAAAAATATGTAGACAAAAAGCCGCGTATGACAACATGAGCGCACCCTGCGTGGCACGCTGCTTCCACGTTTCAAGCGCAGAAGGCTGCACAACGAAACGCGCCAGCGCCGCGTATCGTTATCAACGGATTATCGCAACTTAGCAATATTGTGACTGTCCCGCTGTCTGTCTGCACACTTGCCGTGAGCCGCTTGCCACGCCTTTCCCGGGCGCGTCAAGGGCGTGCCTCTTCGTTCGAGCACTATCTTTCTTTCCTCCATCGAATGCGAACAGGGTACATGCGGCGCATTATTGCACCTACACTTTCACTCAAACGAATACGTTAAAATACAACAAATAAAATAACGAACATTTTTATTTCTTTAAGTATCTGGGGCGCGATCGGAGATATTTTGTTCGATACGCGTTCTGTTCAGTTGCTGCAACGTCACAAAGTTGCAGTATGCAAAATTTGTGACAGCGGGGCGGAGAGAGCAGCCAATCAGGAAGCGGTGACCTCCCCGGAAGTTTACCTCCGTCGTTTGTCGTCTGCTTGCAAACAGTATACTACAAAGCCAAATGTTTCTCGTCTTCCAATTGAATGAAATCTTTATCTAAAAAAAAGTATTTTTTCTTCTCAAGCCCAAACACGTTTTCAAATAGTAGTACGTGTGACTACTGCAATTTATAACTATTAGGTTCTTTGCGTCGTCCCTAGGTGGTGTCGCGCACAGCGAGAAGGAAAAAGAAAAAAAAACGACGGGAAGAGTGGCGCACTTCTCAAGAGGCAGCGACAACATCCCAGTGGCTCGCTGGCACCGATGATCTTGTCGATTTCTCTTTACAACCAACGAATTATTTGTTTCGAGAAACAAAAACGACGCCGGAATTCACTTTCTGCCATTTCTTCAAACGCGTTCCTCCTTCCTCTAGAAAAGCCAGCGCAACAACCTAAGTTTCCAACGGAAGCGCCATTTTCTAGAATTAAACTATGGATTGGATTCAAACTTGCCATTCCGCAGCCGAAAAGGCCGCCTGTTGGATCCAATCCAATCCACCAGACGCGCCATGCGAAGCCGTATGATCGCTCCAAACTTCTCAACTCCCGTCGCGTTCGGACGAAATGCTCGGTGGGCGGATGATTGACAGGAGCGTGTCGTCATTTTGACGTCACCAAAAACGGGGCGGCGCCCCGCGGCTGGCGACGTCGGCGCGGAGTAGGCCAATCGCGCGCGCCGGTAACCGAACGAACGCGCCGAACAACCATCTCCGATCGCACCCCTGTTTTTCGTTTTCAACGCTAGAAATTTGCGATGACAAACGGAGATCGAGCAAATTATTAAATTTTGCACTTCTTGCCGCGTGTGGCGACAGTGAGGCGAAAGCTTAGAAGCGGTACATTGAAGCGTGTCGCACGCACGAGGGCGTTCATACGGTGATAAGTCGCGTAGGGGCGCTGCAGAGCTATTCTCAATAATGTCGGTCATGATCCATGGAGGGTCATGGTCACTCTTTCTCTATTAGGGGAATAGAAACGCAGCGCCGCGGTACGGCTGTTCATCGCAGGCGCCTCACTAGGCTATTAAGGCCCCCGCTGTACCTACTGAAAACGACACAACGGCTGTCGCTGCAACATGGCGGTATGTTATTTTAGAGCGCGTAGTGACGCAGTTCAGTGAAAATGTACCAGTTTATCTTTGTGCGCGAAGCCTCTGCGATACATTGCGAAAAGTGCGTGCTTCCCCAGCGACACAATTCATCGCTTGTCATCGCTTGCCCAGTGAAGGTGCCTCTGAGCGCATGTACGCAGTATACGAGTGTGTTGTGTAGTCGAAGGTGCTTGTGAATTACGTCTGCTGGAGCCGGCAGCGATCGCAGATGGATATCGTAACGACACCGCAGCACTCGCATTTTGGCAGGTGAGGGCTCTTGTGTGCAGTTATGAAATCAGATTTCGAACGGAGAGAGGTGTTGGAACTGTTGAGTGCGCAGTGCTTGTGATGAAGAAATGCCATTGCACTGGATCTAGAAAAGCGAGCGATTCTCGGACGCTGATCGTGTTTACGACGCTGTGGCTCCGTTTCATCACCGATGACAGAGCAGCCATCTCAAACGACTGCTGCAATACGCACTCCTCAGCATCGTCGTCCCCCTCGGCGCATCGACGCCTTGCAAGCAGCTACAGTGACGTGCTGATAATTATTTACTGTGCGCTACGCGCCACAATGCAGAATGAAACCGTGTTGTGCGGCCATCTCAGCCTGAGAAGATGTGTGCATAAGCCAGTGACAGTCAACGCTTTGTTTTTGATAGTGGTGCTCAGTACATCACCGATGACAGTGTGTTGTGCGTGTTTTATGTCGGCGGTCAAGATTGTTGATGCCTCTCAGCTCGACACCGCGTTGCTGTTGCCGGAAGATAAGTTGGGCGTGGCTTCACTGTAGTGGGTGCGCGCACAAGAGTTACATGCCTCGCGCGGGGCGTGACCTCTGGTTTTGATTGACAGGCGAAGTCGTGCTAAACTCGTACATCGCTAAACCCCCTCCGAGTTCAACTCGGGAACATGGCGGCGGCAGCAGCAGCCTGTTTCATTGCATCAAGCGGCAGCAAGCGGCAGTATGACCGTCCGGACCCGTTCACCTACATGACCGATGGGGAGTTTCAGCGACATTTTTCGCCTGTCGAAGACATCAGTGCGCTGGCTGTGTGACGAGCTAGGCGAAGACTCTCGTCTGCGGAGACAGCGTGGCGGGCTTCATTCGCTCACCGTGGTAGAGCAAGTCATCTGTGCCCTCCATTTCTACGGGACTGGGAGTTTTCAGGGAAGCGTCGGTGCCGAGCGTTATTGGACGCCATCAAACTACTGTTAGCCACTGTGTCAGAGATGTGTCTGACTCGCTTATCGATGCGGCAGTGCGTAAGCGGTGGCTAGCTTTCCAGAATACTGCGGCTGAGCGGGCATATATAAAAGAATGCTTCCTACTTCGTGGGAACATTACGATCGTAGTCGGGTGTGTCGACGGAGCGTACGTAGGAATTAAGGCGCCTTGAATGTCAGCGTTACTGTGATTAACATTGAAGCAATGTTTAGACACCCCATATTGCTAGATTTGTGACTTCTGATTAGCCGACTTAAATTTTGTGTTAGCGACATCTCACATGCGGCTGCTTATGATACTGACTTTTTCGCTGGTTGATGACTTTTTGCCGATTGTTCTACTTGTCTCTCAGGGTGCCTTCCAAATGGCTCACTTTCCTGGGAAAGAAGTGAAGTATAAATAGATAAATGGATATCAGAAATTGTGTGAAGTGACCTATGAATCCTAATACCATAAAAAACTTGGGGTTGTTCATTGGTGAAGTTACTTAGTATGCACAATGCTGAATTTTAGTCATCGTAATCTATCGGCCGCACTATGAAACAGCGAGGCATTGAACAATTTGTTGCAGCGCGAGATGTGGATGTTGCGCCAAGCCGGTTGTGCCTATGCATTTGTGGCGAAATGAAAATGCTTTGAGAATCTTAGTGTGTTGGCTTGCATGAAGAAAATACTTCAGATTGTTTGCTCTGTTCACTGTCGATGCATGTGCCAGAGTTTCAGTGTATCTTCTTTTTTTTGGGGGGGGGGCGGCGTTATTCTGGATGGATAAATTGTATATTTTCGTCTCATAATGAGGCTCTAATTCTTAAGCAGTAGAACAATGCGCATCCAATGCTCTGCAGAACTCTCTGTACGTGAAGATGTCATGAACCACCAAGGCAAAATTACATATCGGAAGAAATGTGGTGCAGATGCCAATAAAAAGTGGGTCTTTAACCCACCATGATAAAAATAAAAATTGCAGAGCAAATAGACCATTTGTACAGCTTTAGAGCAATGATTACACAAAACGTGATATGCTTAAACGAGTAAACCCTTGCCGCATTGCCAGAGTAGGCTGAGCGACATGCAGCATATATTGGCATTGAACATGTCTCGTAACCGTTATTTTTATTGTAAGCCCTCGCTGTCGCACCTTTCCCTCCGGCACTCCCTTTACCGAAACGTGGCACTGTCTTTCCATTGGTGTCATGATAATGGTAACGGCAGCAGCAAGGCTGGTTAATGCTTGCCCCTTTGATTCCTGTGAGTTTAGTGGTGAAGAATATGGCACGTGCATACATACACCTGTGCTGCAAAATTTAACATTTGTGATTTTTTGGACAGCTAATTTGTGTTGGGAAATTTCAAAGATGTGCATCATTGTGGCCTAATAACTAGAGCATTGGTGAGGTTGAAGACGGTGTATTGGTATAGAAGCTTGAAGTTTAATTGCCCAACAATTCGACGGGACACAAAGAAGAGAAATACACACAGCAGAATGCTTTGCTGTGTGTGTTACGCTACTTTGTGTGCCGTTGAATTGCTGTGCGATCCAACTTCAAATAGGGCATTGGGCTTCTTTGGTGCAGGACCGAGGAAGTGTGAGCTATTCGACAACATGCCAGTGCCTTGCCACACAATTATGGAAGTCGGAAGGTTTGCAAACAAAGCTTTGCTTTCAAATCCACCTGCTCATGTAATACAAGCACTGATTGAAAGAACCATCATACAAAAATAATGGTGAAATCAATGGCCTGTGAAAAGTGTAACTTGTATATAGACACTGTTGACATAATAGGTGCCATACCGGCCTGAAAATTGTAGTGGACAGAGCAGTTTGTTTCCTATGTGAAGCACAACCTCCCATTACATGCTGTGCAGATAACCAAGCTCAGTTTGTTTTGATATGCTACACAACATTCACTGTAATCTGTTTTTGATTCAAAGAAGTGCCGAACACCACCTCTTTTTCAAGGATGTCATGGAAATATTTGGCGAGACCTTTTTACAGCCCCTCATAATGGAAGTGTGGCCAGCCAGCTTTGCTTGGATGCCTTTATAGATTTCTGCTCCTGATCATTGTGTGCTATCAAGTTGCAGAAGTCTATGCAACTGGTGCAAGGCATTACGTGTTTCTATAGTCGGATACAACTTTAGGAGGCTGCGGAATCCACTTGAAGGCAGGTGAACACAAGCCTGCACCAATGGGCACGCACTCTAGACTGACATCGTGCCACCGGACAGATAGTCCCTCTCCAACCTGCTCGTTGGAGAGGGACTATTTCTTTAGACGTGGAGGCAATCGGCTGCTGCACTTTGGTCATCTGGGCAGGGCCTCTCCTGTCTTCTGAAGGTTTAGCAGACTGTAAAGGATGCTGCTTTTCGTAAAACACAAAAGGACAAAGTGTACAATTATTTGGCCTATGAAATGGATACATCAGAAGTGTGCTGTGCAAGCGCTTAAGATGTGTGAAATATAGTACATGCAATTATAAGACAATGTTAAAGAATATGTGGTATCGAACATGCATGTAATGGCACATTTGAATCGGGGAGTGTTGCAGTCATATGCACAGTCTATAGGTGATATTATTAAGCTCCTGCTGTTTCCTGTCTTCATAGTGAATTACACACACCGTTCATCTTGTGGCTGATCAACACGCACTGTATTCTTGCACATAGAAAGAACAAACACCACAATGACATGTATGCTGCATTAGTGTATTTTTATTTACTTGGTCCAAGAGTGGCACAGGTTGGCTTACGTTTATGCCTATTTTGAAGTGACACCAAGTGCATGTTACAAGTCTCTTATTATGCACAGCACAATGTTTACGGCAATAATTTTATTCATGTTCTTGAATAATAAACAAAATGTTAAACTGAAAGCTCCTTTATAAGGTGCCTTCTGTGGGCTCGACAGGAGAGCAGTGAGGGCACCGATACTACTGTTGCAGAGCAGCCCTCTGGACCTCTGCCACACTCTCAAGAGCACGTGCCTGGCGCTCGCCTATTGCCACCAGGCGGTTGAGTGCCTCCAGCAGCAGAATCTTTTGCTGCAAAAAAGTGTATTGGAATGAATCAGCCGCATACAAACCATTATTTACAAAGAAAAATGCTCGTTGCACTATTAGTACTAAGTGCCCTTAACTGTGGAAGCCTCTAGTGTAGTATGCATAATAAAACAATGCGTTGGGACAGCGTTGCTTTAGTTTTCATAACTGGGGTTTTCTTTTTCAGAGCCAATTGTCATGTTGATTAGTGTGCCAGCAGCTGAGGTGGCCCCGCACCTTCACGAGTCTCTACTGTCAGCACCCCACACCTATTTTTGTTCACTGCAAAACAAATGCCTCACCCTACAATCCTGTCTTATACGAGCTGATTGCATTCTACGCCTACAAACATCATATTATGCAATTTTATACCATCCTCGGCTGTACTCTCCCCTTGACATCCATTCTGTCACTCTTATGTAATCACCTGTTACGAATGGGCAACAAGTGATCGAACACGTGCATGGCCTACCTGCCGATTCCTTTTTTCAGTTGCCACGGTTTACTATGCCACTGTCTTCCTGCCTTAATGCTATCTCCAACAATTTTTGTTACTTCGCTTTCTGCACAGTCCTTGACATGTCAAGTTTCTTTGTTGACCTCCAGGTTTATGTCCCATATTGCATAACCGGTAGAATGCAATGATTCTACACTTTTTTCAAGGATATCGGTAATGTGGCGATCACGATTCGGTAATGCCTTCCATGTGCTGTTCAACCCATGAAATTTTTGTATAAGTTTCCTGCTTTATATCAGTACCTGCTATTGATATTTCACCTGGATAAAGTTACTCTTCCATAAATTTTGCGGGCTTAATGTCACTCATGAATTTCTGTTATCTCACCAAGTTAGTGAAGGTCACCTTCATCTTTTCCATATTTTTGCGGGCCCACTTGCATGTAAAAGCACGAACACTCATTGGTTCTCACTGCCTTCTGTAAACTGCTGGGCATTCAGTTCGTTACTACGAAAGTGACTTAATCCGTGCACTCTTATTATGCTAAATATGAAACAGTAGAAACATACTTATCTGCAGCTTGTCGATGTCTCCTTCACTGTGTTGGTAGCGAGATCCATCGTCGGTACCACCTCCTTGTCGCATCGTAGCTATATAGGCTGTCTTCCTTTTGCACACACTATGTAATATTCGTGACGCTCGCAGTCACGCAGAGTGGAGGAACTCAGCGCATTCGCAGAAACAGCACCGGACAAGTTGTTTCTTCAGCACTGCGCCGTGAATAGTAGGTGCGCGTTGCGATCTGTAAAATCGCCGAAGCTATTGGCACTCTTTCGGGGTGCACGGAAAGATTGCTCACGGAGGAACAGAAATATCCGAGAAATAGTGGTCATCGTCGAGCCTGATCACTACGTCGCGCACTGCAAGCTCGTTGTACGAGTTTGTTTACACTGGGCGCCTCCGATGCTTAGCCGCCATGCTCGCCCGGTGAATCGATGTGATGACGCCACCACAGCGTTCCCTCGTGGTACAATGCGAAGCGTACTAAATTACAAATTAGTCTAATGCACATTCAGTGTACATGTTGTAAGCTTTAAAATGCTTCTAAACCACTTCAAACTAACTAATAATATTGTACTAACTGCGTTTGTTTTATAACTCGCTTGTGCATGTAATGCACTCGGTGGAACGACAAACAAGTGAAAGAAGACACGACCATGCACCGACGGTATGATCACGTGAGCCCCAGTTTGTCGACCGCCCAGAAAGCAACGCCCAAGGAATGATAGCCAGCCAGAGTGAATCTAGATAAACCAATGAAACTGCAAGCTTGTCGAAAGATAAACTGTGCCTCGGTACCATTCGTGCTTTCATCTTGGGGTGTCGCCAGAGCTCGTGAAGATCCCGAGTTTCGCCAAACTCGGCGCATCCTGCATAGCACCCCAGGTCAATGGTATACGGACACTTTTGCATTTCCGCCCCTGTGGAAATGAAGACGAATCCGAGGCCATTGCGGATAAATTATGATGAACGCGAAATGAAGGAACGACCATGTACGGTGCATTGGGTGCGCGATGAAACCCCAGGTCGTCTAAATGATACCGGAGTCCTCCACTATGGCTTGCCTAATAATGATATCATGGCTCTCGCACATAAAGCCCGCAAATTTTTCTTCGAAAACGAAAGCCTGTTTTCATTTTTTGAGCTTACTTTTCTGTGGTGATCTTACTATTTTGCTTGTAGCTTTCGCCCTTTTCCTTTTATGTAAATTAGAGAATAGGGGACAACCAACGTCCATTATGAACCGGTGTAGACAAGAGCCTCAAATCATGCTTTTGGTGGCATGTCATTGTATGAGTAACTTTAGATATTGAAAGTTTGCTTATGAAGAGCGACTTATCATTTGTGAGGACATTCCTGCTTCCTATTTAACTATGCAGGCTCAAACCTCGCCGTAAATTGAGCATAAGTACCTTTGGCATTTAAGTGCGAAGCCGCAGTTTCCCCTTCTGTTTAACTCATCTGAAGAACACTAAAATATAAGAGCAATTCGACCTACCTCAGTAACTATAGCCACCTACCAACCCATGTTCTACACAGTAACTGAATCTGCAGGCTCTCGACGACGGCAAAGTTGCTTTTGCATTCGCTGGCAATCCATTATATATTTTTGGCGAGATCGTTTTTTTTAAATAAAGTACATCAATATAGGCGACAGACGCAGTAGTGATAATCCAAGAAACAGACGCTCAAAGGAAAGTGTCCAAAGTAACATGTTACGCTGACTTTATTTTATTGTATCCAAGAAGGAATCCTGGGTTTCTTCATACTGACATGCCATGAAATGATGCGTTCATCATGATCTATTATTCGAAATTTGTATACAGTGCTGCCGCCAAAATTTTCCATTTTTAATAGCAACGCATTTGCGCACAAACACAATGTCATTAAAGGTGAAATGGAAATACAGGTTGTTATTTGCAGCCGCAAGTGATTTCAGAAGCGCGCGGCAGGGAAGTCTGCTGTACAAAAGCTTCACCAACTCATGCTGATTTTCTTGAGCAGGGCGCTCACGCACACGGTCTAGCTATCGACAGAATGCGTCGTCTGTGACAGGAAAGGTGGGTTTTTCACTTCGCCCTACGTTGCAGAAGCGAACGCACAGGAACCGTTAGGTAGTCGCAATGCCTATTGTGCAACAGTATAAAAAGTTGAAGTCAACTAATCACCTCGTTAAGGGTGGCAGCCAATAATTTCAGTAGGTTTCTTAAGAACTGGCGAGACGACGACGAAATATCTGCTTGACCGAATGTTGTTTGAGTATTTTCTGACTTTCTTGTGAAATTATACGTGTACCTCTGAGGCGTCGCTTCTTTCTCTGTCGTCGATGGATGTGGACCAGCTCGGACGTCTGCCAGATTGGCCTACGTCAGTGGTGGCTACATCAAGAAAGCGGACTGGCCCTCATAGCCACTCTTATAGCGAGGACATCCGTATCTACTCAATGAGCAGCGAGTAGCCCTCCGGAGATGACTTCGAACTTGTTGTGAGCCGTAAGGCGAAGAGACGTAACACCAGGGCCTCTTCGTCATCGAGCACAATGAATGAAATACCACAACCCCATCCAACAGCATCCTATACTAACACCATCCCTTTCGTTCCTGCTGTGCCCGGCGGGAACATAAAACGCTTCAAAAGGCAAACTCTATCCGTGGTGCTGGAAAGATTGGTGCCGAATGAAATTACTGGCATCAGAGTGAATACGCGTAGGAACGTACTGGCGATTGATGTCACGCACGCGGCCGCGCTGAATACTCTGCACACCGACACCGACCTGGACGGAATGAAGGTCCTTTCCCACACCCCACTGGGTCCTTACGTCGTCACTGGTGGAATCTACGACGTATATGCTGCCATTCCCAGCTCCGACTTAGTTATTTTCAAGCCAGCCAGTGAAGCTGCTGTCATCGCGTGTGTTACCCACCTGGGCCACTCACGTTGTCGGAAGATATTATTCAAGGGAGACTCTTTGCCTTCATATGTAAAGATGGGATATTTTCGGCATCCTGTACGACCTTTCGTACCGAAGCCACTACAATGCCTCAACTGTATGAAGCTCGGTCACGTGAGAAGCCTATGCAAGAATGCCGCAATTTGTTTTCCCTGCGCTGAAACTCTTTACGCGGATGATTGTGGGGTAGCTGTTCTTAAATGTTCGAATAGTCATGTGTCGCGTGTAGCTTCGTGAAAGGATTGCCCAAATATTAAAAAGGAGTTGGCTGTCTTCAAACAAATGGTGAGAGTCCACTCATCTTATCTGGACGCAGCCAAGACCACCAGAAAGCGGCGCTACGGTCGCCGTAGCTCGCTAAAAAAAATCGGTCCCTCTACCGCGTCCGTCGCATGCACTGCTACTCCGCCCCCTGGCATCGCAGCCCGGTCGCGGCAGATAGGAACCAGAATGATGAAAAAAGCAAGGCTGCTGCTGATGCAGCTTGGCCAAGGTTGACAAAGCCACAGCCACCTGCAAATTCGCAGTGCTCACCGGCAACCTTGAATTCTGAACTTCCCGCCGATATACTGGCAGAGAGCAAACAAGTGATCGTAATGTTTCGATCCCTCATGAATGCCATTCACGTGCTCCTCAGCAAGTTAAAAACGCCGTCAGCTCAGAGTGTACTTCAGGTACTGGATGCTCGGGATTTGAGGTACTGGAGTACTGGATTTGACTTGCAAGCCTTGAGTAGACACCATGGCTCATCAAACACAGTCATTTCGCAAAGAGGTCAGACAAGCTTCGACCTTGCAGTGGAACGCTAGAGGATTGAGGTCCCGCATCTCATCCTTCCGTTAATAGATTTTCCCAAATAGGATTCCCATAATTGTTATTTGCGAACCCAACGTACTTCCTCTCATCTGTGGAGAGCATCTGTGGAGCCACCAGCTCGACAGATGCTGTTATCATCCCGGGCTTGCAAATTGCAGTTACATTGAAAGTGTCCCATATACCGATCTCTACGGCAACAGAACTTGTCACTCTACGTGTCACTACTAATTACGTCGCACATGCCAAACCTCGAAAGTGCGTCGTTTTTTGTGACTTCCAAGGCAGCCCTTCGGAGTCTGCAGTCAGCCTTACGACGCAAGACCCATGAAAAAATGGTGTTTGAGACCAGAGAGGTTCTCTATCAAGCCCTCATAAATGGACATGAGATCTTCCAATGGCTTCCAGGGCACTGTGGCGTCGTCTCAAATTGCCTTGCTGATGATGCCACCCGGTCCGCCCATAAAGAAACCTTGACACCTCCTATACCCTTATCAAGGACAGATGCCGCGAGGGGTCTTCGTTTACTTGCTCAAACCAAGACAAACTTTGTGGAACACCCCGATTTTCTCCAACTGCAGGATCCACCGGCTGGATCCTACATTAGAGCAGCATATTCCATCGAACTTCTCCCGCCGCGATGCGTTTTATTGTGTCGCCTCTGATTAGGGGTGAGATTTACGAAAGCCTACTCATTCCTTATTGGAATGCCCAACACACCAATCTGACTCGTGCAACTGTGAAGAGACGATCGAGCACGTGTTGTGTTTTTGTAATCTTTATGACAACGATCGTGAAGTTCTTCAGAGGGTGTTAAACCGATTAAATAACAGGTCATTTTCATTCTCGAACCATGGCTCCCCGCCTCGCAGGATTACAAAGTGGCGCGGGCACTGCTACGTCTGATAAAATCGACTGGCCTCAGTGACCGATTATAGGCGTGAACTTCAGGACATCCACACGTATTCACACTGATAGTACCTTCTTCCCTCCATCTCCTTTCTTTTCTTCCCTTATTCCCCTTCCCCTGAGTAGAGCAGCAAACCGGACGCGCGTCTGGTTCACCTCTCTACCTCCTTTCTTTCCTTCCTTTTCATCCTCCTCCTCCTCCTTAAGAACTTGCAGTGGTTATTAGGACCAATCGGAAATACTGGCTCCTGCGGGATATATTAAACACCTTTGAGATTCAAATTTATTAGAAGTCCTGTGTTCCGTAAGAAAAATCCGGAGTGTGAAACATTTTATTACAGTTTCTAATATTGACCTGATCCACAAGTATAATTGTGGCGTTTTTAATCTTCTCTGCTCATGACTTCATGATTGCATAGTAAAGGACTCCGTATATACAACTCCTTTGCCTCTGCCTGGATAGTGGAGTACACTTATCACTTCATATCTGCAATCATAATTGTTTTATACACCTTTAGGGCAAAAACGTCTTCGTCTATTTAATAAACGCTTGGAAGCTTCAATATACTCTATAAACTTGACGTTGCCTTGGAGCACCCGTCACCGACATATACAGAAATGCGTGCGCATATGGCCTGCGTTGCGAAGCTACTGCATTGCGACAAAGCTGCATTACTGGCTACCGACTGCTCTCATAAGGGCTGAAAGACCGACGGCAATTCCCGCAGCGACGGGACGGTGATCCCATTCCAACTCGCCATTGCGACAATGCGCAAGCTTTTGTTTCTCTCTCTTTGGTGATTTCCTGCAGAACTTGTGCACGTGGCCAGGGTTAGGCCCAAGGTATCCTGATACCCGGGAAAATAGATGAAATCAGAACGAATATCGAACGTTGCCCAATGTTAAGAGCTGGATGTCCTCGGTTTCTCCTGGTGCGCGAATGCGGTGACGGCGAGGGATCAGTGGGCGCTGCTGTCTCCACTCCTTGCGAAACAATCGGCACGCCAAGAGTCGTTTTTGCTCAACTCGTCTCTGTGTGCGTGCTTTCCTGTGAGCGTCTGTGAGCTTAGCTCCTGTGCTGCCACCCGCGGAGTTTTTTACACATAACAAGAACTTGAAATCAAATATATGGAGCCGTTGGAAAAACAAAAATAAACGGCTGCTATGAAAATAATTCCCGGGCACAGGCTGCCTTTTCTTCTCTACAAGCTTCCTTTCTTTTCTATCTGTTTAAACTCTCAAAGGCCTTACATCAACGTTCATAAAATTTCGATCTGATTCAGGAGCATCTCTCGAGAATCCTCTTACGTGCTATTATATTTGCATGATGTTCCGTAGGTACGCTGACAATCCGTCTAGGGTTACATTCCCTTGGCAAAACAACAGCACACTGAGTGGAACTAAAGCGCTTCGACTTTGAGCTCAATTGTTAATTGAAACAGTGCAACTTTGCAGTCTACAAAGATGAACGCAAACATAAAACCATCACTCGACAAAAAAGACAAACAACTGAGGCAATTTGTAGATGGGGTCCTCGGGCGTATGAGCATTGTCAAACACAGAAACTAACAAAATTTCGTTTGTTTTACCAAGTATTTTCATGTCTAAAGGCGTAAACTCAAGTGTAGCGTATGAGTTTGAGAGCCTTCCGTACAATTGAAGTGCGCTGTGCTCGATGCAGGTACATGAATGTAGGCTGTCGTAAATATTAACACTGAAGTTGTGACACGCGTAATATGTTGCACTTTCCCATGAATTATTTTCTGGATGCTGCATTTTCCTACGCCACCGTAATGAAAGATGAAAATATAGAGATAGTTAAATGCTCTGCTGCAATCACAACAGTTTTCCTGT